>NW_006286675.1:2436731-2436995 GCF_000327345.1 Myotis davidii | reverse complement strand
GGGCACCTGGGACACGCCCCCTCCCGCCGCGCCATTGGCCTCTCCGCCCACCGCCCCACACCCATTGGCCAACTTGTTGCCAATCAGCGGAAGCCGCCGGGGCAGCCTAGAGAAGAGGCTGTGCTTTGGGGCTCCGGCTCCTCAGAGAGCCTCGGCTAGGTAGGGGAGCGGGACTCTGGCGGGAGGGAGGCCGGTGGACACGGTGGGGTAAACGGGTGGCTACGTGGGTCTGACTGGTACTTGGGGGTTGCCTTTTCCCGCGGG
>NW_006286675.1:2426761-2436641 GCF_000327345.1 Myotis davidii | reverse complement strand
GGCCACCGGAGGGGGAGGGAGAAGTGGAAAAGCCTCAAATCCGGACGGAGCCATTGCTACTGCAAAGGGAGGAGCGCTCTCGGCTCAGCTCTTGTCACTGATTGGTCGCCGCGTCTCCCGCCGTGTGTGAAAACACAAATGGCGTGTTCTGGTTGGAGTAAAGGGTCTGTCAGTTACAGGCTCGGGAGTGCGCAGCCGCCTAGGGAGTCTCGCATTGCTCTCTGGGTTGGGTGGGTGGGTAGGTAGGTGGGGAGAGTTGGACCTACGGGCGCGGTCGGCCTCCCGTGGGGTGTGTGCAGGGGGCGGGGGAGGGTCAGTGAAAGTGGCTCCTGCGCGGGCGTCTCGCCACCCTCCCCTTCGGGGGAGTCGGTTTACCCGCCGCCTGCCTGGTCTCCACATCTGATTGGTTGCTGCATCCGGGGAATGGCCCCTTACTATTGGCTCAGGTCCCAACTGAGCGAAACCACTGCGCGGGTTCGGCGGGTTTCTGGGTGGCGGCTACCTCGGCTCCGCCCCGGGTACCCGCCGCCTAAAAAGCTCTACGAGCCCGATCTGCCCCCGGACTGTGGGAGTGAGGAAAGGAGGGGGAGTCGGTCCTGCTGGTTTGTGGATGGGAGGGGCATGTTCTCCCAAAATCGGCACGAGGTGCTACCCTGAAGGAGCGGCAGTGGAGGCGGAGAGAAGCCGCGCCCTTCCAGACTGGGGGAGGGGAGTGCCGCACTACCTTTATGGGAGTTCTCTGTTGTCTCCGGTTTAAGGACCGCCCTGGGCCTGGAAGAATCGCTCCCTCCCCCACGATCTCGTCATCGCCTCCATGTCGAGGCTCCTAGAATCTAGATTATGGACGGGATTCCTTTGCCCAGGTTTAACCTGGTGCCGGGGTCTTGTCCTGCAGGGTTTTGAGCTGGTGTCAGATTTTGAGGGTGACCCCAATTTCTGTCTTCCCACCGACTTGAATTTGTGTCACAAAGTAATTATGGAAGGCGTGGAGGAGGGAAATGGAGTCCAGGCATTCACCTGGGACTGGTTTTTACAGCAAGACTGCGTGTTATTACTACTTCAAATCCTTTTTGTAGCTTTTTCCTGGGGATAAAGTGACAGACCAAAGGCAGACTGACTTTTATACTCACCCCATTAGAAACCCTTACTAAACCTTAAAATTTTATCTCAAAATTTTAGGCCCCCTTCCTTGCATCCCCAGGATCAGGCACCTTAGCAACTCTCACTCATATTTTGAGCCCATTTTCTGTTTGTTGTACTTGTTCATCCAGTCTCCAGACATACCATTGGCTTTCTCCTCTCCTCTCCTGTTTTGGTATGGGTGAGTCATGAAACCAGACAGATTGGTTCCAACACCAATTAAGGCCACCCAACCTGAGCAGAGGCCTCACTCTTAACCCAGTATTATCTTTTTCCTCAGCTGGGATTCTCCCACGTACAGGTGACCTTGACTACTGCTTCACTGAGAATTAGACATGAGTTTCAGCAACATACCCTTTTTTATCTCCTTTGAATAACTTTTAAGTCCATCCCATGATTTCTGTTCTCATCGGTTTGTTACTGAGTTCATTTGCCATAAACCAGTTGGCTCTGCCTCCTGTTACCTCTTCTGATCCATCTTACATGTTGCCAGGACAATTGTTCTAACGTAGCAGGAGCCTCCAAATGACTGATACAACTCCTTCACTGGCGCCTAACTACTTACAGGATGAATTCCATCATCACTGATCTACAAGGTCCCTCAATGGGCTAATTTCTGTTCTTACCAGCCTTTTCACTAGCTGCAGTTTTTCACATCACACCAACAGTACCTCTCTGTTCAAGTCACACTGAATTGATTACTGTTTACCAAAATCATAGTTACATAGTCATACCATTTTGTAGGGTCCTGTCTGCCTGAATGCTAACTTTGATGGTCTTTACCCTTCAAGACTTAAGACTCGGGCATCATCATCTCCCCTGTGATCTTGCCTTCTCTGATCTATCGTTCTAATAGCCAGACTCCCTATAAAAAAAATAGCACTGCTTTCTCCTGATCCCATAACAAGCATGTTGAATCATAGCACTTCTCAGGTTGTTGTCATTGCTTGTTTGAATTCTCTTAACTATTCTGAGCACAGGCTCTTGTTGAGTCTTGTAGTAACACTAAGCTTCTAGTATATTCCTTGATGTGTAGCCAATCCTAAGTAAAATAGAATGACATGTAGATGTCTTTGTACAGTTTGATAGATTATTGTGGTCTCTTAAACAGTTCTTTGTGTGCTTGCTAGCGTTCTAGATTAGCACTATCCAATAGAACCTTCTGCAATTATGGAAATGTTCTCTATCTGTGCTGACCAATGTGGTAACCACTAACCATATATTAATACTGAGCACTGAAAATATGGCTAATGTGACTAAAGAACTGAATTTTTAATTTTATGTAATTTAAATTGTATGGGCAGTGTAGTTATAGCCACAAACTTGTGGATTGCAAGATACTTAATATGGATGTTGATAACTTTCTCATCATGCTGAGCAGTAAGGAAATAAAGTTGGACTTCTGTGGCTCTTTTAGGAGTTTCCCCCCCGGCTTGTTTTATTTTACCTGTTTCTGTACTTCAGCTGAACCTAGCTGTGAGCTAAATCCAACAAGCCCTTACTAAAAATAAGTCTTCCTTGGACAACAGTGTGTTGAGAAAACAAGTAGTGACTAGTTTGTATTTCAAAAGAGAATGCATAATGAATTTTAGGAAACTGGGATTTCATGAAACCATAATGGTAATAAGACTATGTATGATGTTAATGAACACCAGCTTTAAAGTTCAGTCCTCCAAGTTTTCATTTTTGGAAAAACTTCCATCAGATGAGGCCCTAAGTATCATATTTTAAGTTACAGGAAACATCACAAAGTTAAGTTTCATCTTGATGAAGTATAAGTTAATAGATATATTTTAACACTAAAATGCTTTCTGAGTTATGTACTAATACAGCATCCTACAGATTTCAATTATTTATTTATTTATTTTAGCTTGGAAATTGAGATTTTTATTTTTTTTAATTAAATCTTTATTGTTCAGATTATTACATTTGTTCCTCTTTTTTCCTCCCACAACTCCCCTCCACACAGTTCCCACCCCAGCCTCCACCCTCACTCCCCACCCACGGTCCTCATCCATAGATGCACGATTTTTGTCCAGTCTCTTCCCACATCCCCCAAACCCCTTTCCCCCCCAAGAATAGTCAGTCCATTCCCTTTCTATGCCCGATTCTATTATAATCACCAGTTCATTCTGTTCATCAGATTATTTATTCACTTGATTTTTAGATTCACTTGTTGATAGATGTGTGTATTTTGTCATTTTTTTGTTCATATTTTTTTTTACCTTTACTTTTTCTTCTTCCTCTTCCTAAAGAATACCCTTTTTCTTCTTCCTCTTCCTAAAGAATACCCTTCAGCATTTCATATAATGCTGGTTTGTGGTGGGTGAAGTTTGCTGTCATTATTTCTTCAAATAGGTTTTCAATATCTTGCTCTCTCTCATCTTCTGGCACCGCTATAATTCTGATGTTGGTACGCTTGAAGCTGTCCCAGAGGCTCCTTACACTATCTTCGTATTTTTGGATTCTTTTTTCATTTTGCTTTTCCGGTTGGGTGTTTTTTGCTTTTTCGCATTTCAAATCTTTGACTTGATTCTTGCGATCCTCTAGTCTGCTGTGGGAGTCTGTAAAATATTCCTCATTTCAGTCAGTGTATGCTTAATTTCTAGTTGGTCCTTTATCACAACATCGAGGGTCTCACTAGATTTCTTGTGGATCTCACTACATTTATCGGTGGTCTCACCAGTCTTTTTGGAGAAATTTGAAGGCAGAGATACTACTTAGGAGTTCCTTTCCCAGTAGTACAGACACCAAATGATGAGGAAATAAGTTGACTCAGTAACTGACCAAATGTCAGTCACTGAGAAGGAGGGAGGACAGTCTCAATACATCACTTCTTCAGGGAACCTTGATGTCTTCAATTATGCTACTTTGGATCCCCAACTTGAATGTCGTCATAGCAGCTCTCACAATTGTAATTAGTAGTTGAGTGAGTGGTGGGTTTTTGTTTTACTTTTTTAAGGCTATTTTCCTAGTTGCCTAAGCATGGGGAGGTCTTCTAGGTCAAACAATATTCATAATACTGAGCTGTTATTTCTCACAAGTGTGTAAAGGCTACATGATGTGTGATGTAAGAGATCATTACTGATCTTAATTGAACAGAGGATATTCTTAAATTTTCTAGAATTTCCTACGGTGGTAGGGTTAGGGTATGAATATTTGTTTTTAGGAGTTAACTTTTTAGGTTTTACTTTCTATAATCCCAGCAACCCTCAGTATTACATAATTATTAATATAAAATCCTGTCATTTTCTTTGTGCCTAAGTATAAACTGAAGTACATCCTGTTGTCTTGTTATGCAATAGTGCTGTAAATATTTGCTCAAAACTTTCAAAATTTTAAATTTACAATTTATTTTAGAATTTAGCAACACAAAATAAACCAATTCATATTCTTATTTAAGAATGGGTCATTGACTTAAAGAAAAAGATTAGAAGATTGCTTGTTCAACCCACACCTTATGTCTAAAAATGCTAAAAAAGGTGAATTTAAGATATTGCAGAACTCTTACAGGAAAAATCAAGTACAAAGAAACTATAAGGAAAAGCTACTGAAATAAGTTATTTTAGGACATTGTCTGGAGAAACACAATAGCTGAGAAACAAAAAGCCATATACATTTGACACTAGTGGATGAAAAGTAAAAAATAGTAGCTCTACTTTTTAACAATAGAGTAACTTGTATAGGAAAGATTTGTGTGCAGACATGAAATCTGTGTTATCTTTGTAGAAGAGTACTTATGCCTTAGAAGTGGATGAATCTACAAACATGACTGGGCTTGTTATTTTGCTTGTACAGGGTGGGGCAAAAGTAGGTTGGTAGTTCATATGGAAAATAATACAATAATAAATAATACAAGAATAAACTTTGTGTACTCACAACTGTAAACCTATTTTTGCCCAACCCTGTATTTGTCCAGCATCAACATCAACTAGTCAGAGACTTTTAAGTGAAAGCTTGGCAACAAACAAAATATGTCCTGAAATAGTTAAAATGTTGAATAAAGTCTCAGGGTTTATCAGGATATTTTCACATGGTGGAAAGGCAAAGGTGGGTGAAACTGTCAGCATTTTGGCATAAATCAAGGCAGTCACAGCCAGAGTGTAGTTGTTCTTCCCTGCCATGCATTTGCAGAATACACCCAGGGGTAAGAATGTAGCAGTTTCACTTCATGTCCTTATGAAAACAGTAAATTTTATTATATCTGGACCCTGAGTACGTAACATTAATGTGAGTGATGAAATGGGAAAATTGCATATAGTACTTCTGCTACATACTAAAGGACAGTGGTTTCAAGAAAAAGCACTCTTGCGGTTTGGAAAGAATAACTATCAAATTTTGGTTGTCAGAGTTGGCTATTTTGCAGACATTTTGGAATATAAAGGAAGTGAGACTTTAAAGGAAAACAATTGACTGCTGTTTTCAATGATAAAATTCAAATTTAAAGTGAAAATTAGAATTTTGGGAAAACTTGTATCCACTACCAGGGAGCTCGACATCTTTCTAGTATAGTTGTTTTTTTTGTGAGATATAGTGATTGTAATATGATTTTTAGATATTATAATGAACTGGGTCAACATTTGGGAGATTTATATTAAGTGAACTAATATTTTCCAAATGACCAATACATGAAATTACCAAAAAAATGCAAATAAGTAACATATCTCAACCAATTGAATGTGGAAAGAAAAAAATTAAGGCAGACATTTTAGAGAACTGATTTGCAAAAAATGTAAAATAAATCCACTCTGAAAATAGTTACTTCCATGAAATGCTAATGTAACAATATATTTGTTACTAACTTAAAATTTTTTTTAATTCATAATATGGAAAAATAATGGTAATCAAAGTTATTTGGGCCCCTCAGTTTTTAAAAAGGGGTCCTGAGGCCAAGAAGTTTGAAAAACAGCTGCTCTAGCACAATGTACTAGTTAACCCTCAAATGCCTATTGAATAACTAGATGGAGTTGAAAAAAAAAATGACTCCGTGTTAAGGCTAGATGACTGGGTGAACAAGTATGCCCTATAGGACCCAGAGTAGATTTTAGTGGAGAAAGGTATGTTCATGTTGAGTTTTACATGGAACACATAACGATAACTACAACGGGCAGTTGGAAATTTAGAATTTGATCTTGAGAAAAGCTAAAATGCCATTTTCCTTTCCAGTGAAAGTTGCTTTTATCATGAATATATATAATCAAATAGCTACAACTTCACAACTGATTAGCAAATATGTTAGCTTTGGTGCAAAATATAAGGGTGACAGTGTAGGTCTCTTTAAACAGTTATAGTTTTTTTTTCATATTGTGCACTTTTAAAATTTCGTATAGGAGACCTATTTCTTTTTTTTAAAATGTTTTAATTGACTTCAGGGAGAGATAGAAACATCAATGAGAGAAAATCATCTATCAGCTGCCTCCTGCATGCCCCCTACTGGGGACCTAGCCCACAACCCAGGCGTGTGCCCTGACTTGGGAACTGAACTTCGACCTCCTGGCTCATGGGTCAAAGATACTCAACCACTGAGTCACACTATGATTTTTTTTTTTTTAATGTACCAAGGTACAATAATTAAATATGATTTTTTTTTCTCATGGAATTTTCAAACTTTCACCATATCTCCACTGAAATTTCCACATCTCACCTGAAATTTTTAGAAAAGGCTATGCTGAGAATTAAGAATGTATTACTTTTTCAATGCCTACTTACTGTTATATTTTACTTTAGGAACTCTACAGGCCTTTTAAAATACCTCCGTTTTTCATTCTTCAACTTACTGTTTGGTTCTTGCAGTGAAGACCTGAGCTATATCTGACACTGAACATTCCAGAATCTAGTTTTGGCAGTTTCCGGAAAGTTACCATTTTAAAAGAAGTGTTTAACAAATGTTTCCTTTTTTCACCACTGTCAGTCTCTGGGAGATAACCATCTTCCTTTCATTTAATTAAAAAAAAAAATCTGTCTCAGTGTTTATGTTGCTGTTTTTCCCTCTAAAATATACTGACTCCCACTAACGAATGTCTAGAGTCTAGATTATAACTCATTCATTTTGTGTTCAGATTAAGATTACCATCCCATCTTTTCACATTTCCTTGGTGTTTGGAAGCCCACTTCAAGGTTAAAAACCAAAGTCACAGAATGAGTTAGGTGACAGTGTCATATATAACTCAAACCCAGCTCTTCTGACTACTGATAGCCATTTCCTATTCCTGCCATCAGATTATAAAACATAATACTAGGGTGGAAAGACTTCAAACTATTGCAGACAATGCTCTACATATTTGCATAATCTTGAATCAATTTGGTCATGTTTTTATGGTGGTACTTAAGACTACAGCTATGAAGGAACAGGCTCAAATTTGATATAAAAATTAAATGTGCAAAAATATTCATTTGTTTATCAAATATTAAATGTCCACTCTGGAAGTTACTGTACCAAGCATTTGGTAAACAGTGGTGTACATGGATGTGATCCTTATACTTTCCAGTTCTGTGGGCTATACTGACCCAGAGAGGCTTAAATGGTTTCTTTTATCAGAGGTGAAAAGTTGTTTTATGTTGATCCCATAATGCAACAACATTATGATGATGGCACTCATTCTCAAGTGTGAGGTAGTATATCAGAGAAAACCAGACTAGGAATGTTGGCTGTGCTACTAATTTGAACTTTGTTCTTTCAAGTACTATCCTTTTATTCTAAATGTAAGACATCAAAAGTATTAGTACTATTATATTACTAATATGACATTGGAAATCTAACTACAAAATAAACTCTGAATACTGTAAAGAATTCCACGTAAAGTCTCAAGTACTCTGACCCAGGGAAGCACTGTTTCCACAAGGACTTAATAGTGTTGAGGTAATTTCACTTTCTACTCTTTTTGCAGCTGGAAAAGCATCTAAATATGAATAGTGACCCAAGAGAAAACAACAAGGAACTCAGGTGAAGTTTTTAATTCAAAGATAAATCAGTCCTTTTAAGAAACCAAAAATATTTTGACAGGTTTATGTCTGACTTTCAAAAGCAATACCACTTTTGTGTACTGAAAAATAAAATCTTTAAATTTGACTTGTTGGTCCCATTCTTCATCTACTAATGTATTTGCTACTATTTACAAATAAAAATGTATCTTTGTAATTCCTTTGCTAAATCCTAGTCCTCTATGTATTAACCTGAATAACATGCATATTTTAATTTTTAAGGCAGATGGTAAACTTTTCAATAGATCTTGTTAGATTTCATCTCATCATGGGGCAAACACTTGCACAAAATGTAATAATTCCTTTTTTAAGGTTGATGTAAAGAGAACTTGAGCAACTAAACAGCAAAAGTACATAGGTAGTATCTATGTTGCCTAAGATGCTATGATTATGTTCTCTGCTTTTCCATTTGGCCAGGGTGGCTACAGTGGACAACAGGAACTGGTACAAAGCCTGAAAATAAAATGTAAACCCAAATCTCAAGTGCATTTTAGGAAAAGTACCAATTGCCCAGCTACCTCTTCAAAGCAGCTGCAAAGGAAGAAATGTTCTTCTCTCATAAGACGTTACATTCACACCTGCTAACCTGGGTGAAGAGCTTTATACCAACTTAAACAGCAAACTACTTTTGTTAATACTAAATACTATTTTTCTCTTAAAGCAAGAAAATTCTGGCATTTCCAGTGTCAGGAAGCACAAATACTATTAATCATTCTTTGCACGTAGAAGTTCCTCTTTATCTTGTCCTGAAGGATGAACAAAAGCTTGAGGTGTACGGTTCAGAAGGTAAACTGCAGCATGAAGACCACCTATGTTCACCCAGACAGTGTGCACTTTCCGCCATACATGTTCCATTCCAGATAATGCCTGTGCACACACAAAAGCCATAAAAGTAATTAGCTTCAATGACTTGCCTGCTTCTAGACCAGGGGTGGGGAACTTTTTTTTTTTTTTTGCCAAGGGCATTTGGGTATTTCTATCATTTGCAGTCCATACAAAATTATCAACTTTAAAATTAGCCTGCTATATTTGGTCAAACATTTACCTCACTACCAAATGATTTTGTGGGCCTGTTCTAGACCAACCAGGAATTTTAGGTGCCAATAAGAAACACTGGAAAGGGAACACAAATCCTGCTCAAAATAATACAGTGGTGCCTTGACTTATGAGTGTCCCGACTAACGATACGAGCCGTCTCTCAGCCGACTTTTTGCTTTGAGTTGCGAGCTAAAATTCGTGTTACGAGCCAGCTTCAGATACCGCACCGCTAGTTGGCGCAGCGAATGTCTCAGTGAATGCCACAACATCAGCCCAGCATCACGTGTCTCACTCGTTCACTTTAAGCGGTTAGCTCTTAGTTGAAGCATCAGTGTTGTGCTCGCATTTGTGCTTGCAGTTATTTTGCAAAACTTAGTTTTTTCAACCATGGATCTGAAGAAAGTAAGTGCAAAGGGCAGTGCTGAGAGGAAGCGGATGATGTACATTGAATTAAAGAAAGAAATTATCGAAAAACATGACCAAGGTGTGCGTGTAATCGACTTGGCGAAGCAGTACGAGCGTAGCACTTCTACGATCTGCACCATACTGAAGCAGAAGGAGTCAATACAGGCTACAACTCCAGCCATGGGCGTTAAAATAATTTCTAAGCAGCGGACATCTATAAATGAAAATATGGAGAAGTTGCTAATGGTGTGGTTAATGGAGAAGCAGCTCGCAGGAGATACCGTGACAAAGGCTATAATCTGCGAGAAGGCACGCG
>NW_006286675.1:2422575-2426696 GCF_000327345.1 Myotis davidii | reverse complement strand
CTGCGAGTAAAGTTGCTAAAAGCATTAAAAATAAAGCCAGTCGGGGCTGGTTCGAAAATTTTAAAAAGAGGACCAGCATTCACTCCGTTGTCAGACATGGTGAGGCAGCGAGCGCGGATATAAAGGCAGGTGAGGATTACCTCAAAACGTTTGCTGAAATTATAGCAGCAGAAGGATACATCCCCCAGCAAGTCTTCAACTGTGACGAGACAGGACTCTACTGGAAGAAGATGCCAAGGAGAACTTATATAACGGCAGAAGAGAAGAGGATGCCAGGCCACAAACCCATGAAGGATAGGCTAACCCTCGCACTGTGTGCTAATGCAAGCGGCGACTGCAAGAGTTAACGGAGAAGCAGCTCGCAGGAGATACCGTGACAAAGGCTATAATCTGCGAGAAGGCACGAGCTATTTACGCTGATTTGCGGCAGCAGACCCCAGGCACTTCAGTGGACGAGGCATCGGGTGAGCTGTTTAAAGCCAGTTGGGACTGGTTCGAAAATTTTAAAAAGAGATTGGTCTTTGGTCCTGACGTTAAGAAATATCTCCAGGAAAATAACCTACCCCTGCAAGCTCTTCTTGTCCTGGACAATACACCTGTTCACTCACCTAACCTTGAAGATGACATCCTCGAAGAGTTCAAGTTTATAAAAGTTCTTTACCTTCCACCTAACACCGCCCCTATTCTGCAGCCAATGGACCAGCAGGTGATTTCTAATTTCAAGAAGCTCTTCACCAAGCACCTGTTCCACCACTGCTTTGAGGTGACGGAGAGCACAAACCTCACCCTTCGAGAGTTCTGGAAGGACCACTATAACATCGTGATATGCCTCAGAATTATCAATATGGCCTGGCAGGGTGTTACAAAGAGGACCTTGACTTCTGCATGGAAGAACCTGTGGCCTGAGGTAGTGTCTGAAACGGATTTTGAAAGACTCGAACCCGAAGTGTCAGTGGTGGAGGAGATTCTATCCCTTGGCAAGTCAATGGGCCTGGACATGGATGAAGGTGACATCAACGAGCTCATTGAGGAGCATTCCAAGGAACTGACAACGCAGGAGCTAAAGGAGCTACAGACACAGCAGCACACGGAGGTTATGCAGGAAATAGATGACACGGAGGAGGAGGTTATCTCTATAAGTGAGATAAAGGAAATGTTGGGAATGTGGGAGAAACTTTCAGACTTTATTCAAAAGAAACACCCAGAAAAAATTGCAACTGGGCGTGCGATGGAGCTATTTAATGACACTTGCCTAACTCATTTCAGAAATATTCTGAAAGAGAGGATGAAACAGATCTCATTGGACAGGTTTTTATCGAAAACTCCTGTAGATGAAAGTGATGAAAGCATGGCGAAAAGGGCAAAAATCAGCAAATAAGATTCAGTTATTCAGTTCAGCCTTTTTGCTCCAACTCCATCAGCATCTTTAAGTTGTTTGATCTCCAAGGTAAATGCTGTACATTAAACTTAATAAAACAAGTGTATTGCACTACATTCTATTGTTCAGTATTGTGTTTTTATATAATATTCGTTAGTTTTAAACACATTTTTCTTATTTAAAAACATTTAACAAAACAATTGCAGTGTTTTTTGGGTGTCGATTAATGGCATTTAAATTCATTGTAATGGTGAAAATTGATTTGACATACGAGTAATTTGAGTTACGAGCTCTGTCATGGAACGAATTAAACTCATAAGTCAAGGCACCACTGTATCCCCGGGTCTTCAGGCTGAGTCTTTGAGTTAGTGCACTGTACCTTTGTAAAGCATTTCTTGTCCTGAGTAAGTAGTGCAGCTCGGCCTGTCCCTGGTTTACAGATACGGCTCATCTCCCATAGGCAAGCTGGGTAAAGGTTCCAGTTTCTTTTCTTGGAGCCCATCCTATAACAGAAGATCCAGTGTGTCAAACATCCAAAAAATAACTAAGACTGAGAAGTTATTAAAAACTCTTTGCAGCCCTAGCTTGTTTGGCTCAGTGGGTAGAGCGTCAGCCTGCAGACTGAAGAGTACTGGGTTTGATTCTAGTCAAAGGCATGTACTGGTTGCGGCTTGATCTCTGGCCCTGGTCAGGGTGCATGTGGGAGGAACCAATCAATGTGTCTCTCTAACCCAGTGGTTCTCAACCTTCCTAATGCCATGACCCTTTAATACAGTTCCTCATGGTGTGGTGACCAATTTCATAGTTACAAATTGAACATAATTAAAGCATAGTGATTAATCACAAAAACAATATGTAATTATATATGTGTTTTCCGATGGTCTTAGGTGACCCCTGTGAAAGGATCGTTCGACCCTCAAATGGGTCTCGACCCACAGGTTGAGAACCGCTGGTCTAATCCATGTTTCTGTCACCCTCCTTTTCACTCAAAATATCAATGGGAAAATATCCTTGGGTGAGAATTAACAGAAAAACTCATTGCAGGAAGATCCTGAGGTATGAAAAACAGTTGCCATTTAGACGCTAGAGCATTCATTATATGTCAATGAAATGAGCAATCAGACCTAAAGTTGCATAGAATTTTGAATCAGATAAATCAGTTTACAGAAAAGAACTCTGAGAACTGTAAGTATATAAACTGTCCTCAATGAGCATGAGCAGTCAAATTGTAGGAACCAAATCAGTGATTAAAAATAATTTATATTGAGAAATAGAACCAAGTTTTCCTCAACCTTTTTGAAATATGTAATTCAACAATGGTCTAAAAAGAGGATGAACTTCTTGTGATGGTCAGGATTAAAATATAATACATTCCTCAGTTTTCAAAAGAAAAAATGGGTGAATCCAATAAACTATATTATAAAAAGCTAATATGCAAATTGTGCTGGCCAACTACCTGTAGCCCCATTCCCCTGGTCAGTTCCACCCCCAATTGCCCCCACCCCACCCCAATCGCCCCTGGCCTCCCCCAACTCTCCCACCCCTGTCCCAACTGGGCGGGCCGTCTGGACCCCACCTGTCTTTGAATAGTCTTGCAATAATCCTTAAGTGACAGTTGCTTTGCTGACAGTCTGCTAAAAGGAATGAAAGATTTTTACATAAAACTCAGAAACAGGTTTAGAAGACACATGGGTACTAGTATAACAAGTGAAGGTAAAACTCATATTTTAAAAAACTAAGTCCCAGAGAAACCAAGATGGCGGCATAGGTAAACCCCAGAGATTGCTGCCTCGCACAACCACTTCAAAAATACAACTAAAAGCCAAAACCGGTTTGGCTCAGTGGATAGAGCGTCAACCTGCGGACTGAAGGGTCCCGGGTTCGATTCCGGTCAAGGGCATGTACCTGGGTTGCGGGCACATCCCCAGTGGGAGACGTGCAGGAGGCAGCTGATCGATATTTCTCTCTCATCGATGTTTCTGGCTCTCTATCTCTCTCCCTTCCTCTCTGTAAAAAAATCAATAAAATGTATTTAAAAAAAAGATGTTATGGGTATATAAAGCTTTGGCTGGACAGTGAAAGTCTCAGTTCTATTGGTTGAAATACAATTCCAGGAACTAACTCCTTTATAAGGATGGGCTCACATTGCAAGAACACAGTGCAGTCAGGCGGTTGAGTGCAGGAGGCAGACAGGTCAGTAGAGGCTTCTCCTTGAAGTGCAGCTTTCATGAGAGGCCTGTGTTTAGAAATGGTTACCAGGCTTTTTTAAAATTTAATTTTTAATTTGAGCCCATTTAGCCACCAGGAGCTCTTCTAGGTATCTTCTTTCTCAGGTCCACACTATTAAGTGGCTAATATATAAAAAACAGAGTGTGTATCTCATTTTTTGGCATATAATAAACACTGAATATTTAAATAACTGTCACCATTCTATTATTCTGAGATGAAAGCTGTGAATTTGCTCTTCTGTGTTAAGGTCTCTGTTCCCACATGCCTCTCCTATGGTGAGCATGTTGCTCTGCTGTTGTTTCTGTGATGTTTAATGTTATTGTATGTAAATTTTGTAGCATGGGCTCTGGTACTTGTCTGGCAAGCTAACTACATTCTCGGATGCTCCACCAAAAAACCTAACTAGTCCAGTGGTACAGGAAAAATTGGTTATGCTTAATTTACTGAAAAATGTGCCTGGGACCTGGCTGGGTGCCCACCTCCACGTCCCTGCCCTGCCCTGGGCCCCACTCCG
>NW_006286675.1:2413553-2421867 GCF_000327345.1 Myotis davidii | reverse complement strand
GGGAAGAGACTGGACAAAAATCGTGCACCTATGGATGAGGACAGTCGTTGGGGAGTGAGGGCAGAGGATGGGGTGGGAACTGGGAGGAGGGGAGTTATGGGGGGGAAAAGAGGAACAAATGTAATAATCTGAACAATAAAGATTTAATAAAAAAAAAACACAAAAAACAAACCTAAGTCCCACCTTTTTCCAAATGGCATGTCTGTTACAATAATGTCCACAGAACCAGTTCTTAATGGCAGATTGCAGATATCCCACTGAATAGCATCTATGGGCAAGCCCCAGGACAATTTGCTGTAGGGACAAAGGAAAGGTGCTTCAACATATTCTGAAGAATGTTTTTCTGAAAAGACTGCTATAAAGTACATCTGCTTCACTTACTATTTAAGAGAAAGGATTAAGGGGAAAAACAAGATTGCAACACAACTGTAATAGACAACTGAAAACTTGCAACAGTAAATTATGTAACTGATGATGTAAAACATTGATAAAATAGACACTGGATCAATGCTAAAGAGGAAAAAAAAGTGAGGTGACATATCTGAAGGATAAAGTTTGATAAATCTACATAGTAATAACAGGAGACCTAAAAGCAGATATGTAAAATTAGTGAATATAGAGGTACTTTAAGAAACAAATATTTGTATCATATTATTAAATAAGAAGCAAAGAAAGGTAAGAAAAAAAAAGGGGAGGACAGGGCCTGGCCGGGTAGTTAAATTGGTTCAGGGGTGGGGAAACTTTCTGCCAAGGGCCATTTGAATATTTATAACATCGTTAGCTTAATATAATTCACTTAATATAAATTTACATTGCTATGAAAAAAGTTCCCAGGTTTATTGAATTTCGAGTCCTATCTTCGGTTGCCTAGGCAGGGCTGGACCAAATATTTTTCAGGCCACTGGCTGGATGTTCCCCGCCCCTGGGTGAGAGCATCATCCCAATATGCCAAGGTTTCGGGTTTTTTGATCCCCATTCAGGGCACATACAACAATCAACCAATGAATGCATAAATAAGTGGGACAACAAATTGATGTTTCTCTCTATCCCCCTACCTCTTTGTCATATATTAATATAGATGACAAAAGGTAATAAATAATAGCATGGTTTAAATCCCATTAAGGCAAAGCTACTGGTTTAAGAAATAAAATACAACAGGAAAACAAAATATGATCATAAATGAAGGGTTATACTATTGGTATATAATAAAGAATTTAAGAAAAATGATATAATGGGTGGGTGAGAAACACATTGAAAAAAAGTTTTACAATCAAAAGCACCAATAATTGCAACAACAACAACAAAAATATATTAAAAATCTAGGTAAGAAGCCTAGCTGGTGTGGTTCAGAGGTTGAACATCAACCCAGGAAATAAGAGGTTCCTGGTTTGATTCCTGGTCAGATCACATGCCCAGGTTGATGGCTCAATCCCCAGTAGGGGGTGTGCAGGAGGCAGCCAATCAATGATGTTCCTCTCATTATCAATGTTTCGATCTCTCTATCCCTCTCCCTTCCTGTAATAATCAATAAAAACATTTTTAAAAAATCTAGGCAAGAAATAGTACAGATGGAACAGACAAAAAGTGAAGGTATAGAGGGTCCAAAAAACAAGAAAATGTTCAGAAAATAGAAAAATAAGAATCAACCAATGAATGCATAAGTGGAACAACAAATTGACATTTCTCTCCCTATTTAAAATCAACAATTGTTTAAAATTTAAATGGAGTCTCGATATGTTTATTTTGATTAAATCATGCCATAATACACTGGGGGTATTAATCATATAAAGTCAATACCTAAGTCTAAGAGATGCTATAGAAACTTTAAAAAGTTTACCCTTTATTGCCCTGGCTGTGACTCAGTTGTTGGGAGCACTGGCCTGTATAGGTTGTGGGTTTGATTCCCAGTCAAGGCACATAACTCGATTGTGAGTTTGATCCCCCTTTGAAGCACGTACAGAAAGCAATCCCTCGATGTTCTCTCACACATCAATGTTTTTTTCCCCCTTTCCCCAGCTTCCCCTCTAGAAATCAGTAAGTGTATCCTTGGGTGAGGATTGAAAAAAAATTTACCCTTCTTTAATTTGGCTCTTGGTCAGTAAAGATGAGATGTTATTTGCTGCTCTATTCACAGCCAATGGATTATTATCACCAGCAATATGAAAGCAGTTAGACCATTCAGTAGCCCCCTAAAAGACAAGAGTATATATTGAAACAGATCACAAACTGCAAAAAATGATTAAAGAAAAAAATCATTTCAATTGTTAACAAATAAGACATTCAATCCGATAGTCCAGTGCTTTTCTAAAGTGGCAAAACACTGCATGTTGTCAACTTTGCTATACCCCCTGTTTGAAATGCCCTTATTCTTTCTCTGCTTGCTGAACTAATCTTTCAAGACCTAGCTGTGTGCATAAACCCTAACTCTCCAAGCTACCTTATTTGCTCCTCTCCAGACCACTTTGTACATGTCAGTCACTGCACTGTGCTATTTTAAATTATTTCTATGCCTGTCTGACTCTCAACAAATCTTAGAACTCAAGTCTAGTATTTTATTCAATCCCTCACGCAGCAGTATCTGGCACACTATAGTAGGCATTACAGACCTTAAATACAAATGTAGTTTGAAAAAACAACCAAATCAAACTAACCTATATCCTTTTGTGATTATAAGATTTTGCATCATCTGATATATTGGAATATTTGAGAATTTCAAAATACAATGTAATCTCCATTGTATATAGGCTTTTGAATAATAACTACCATATCCCTGAAAGGATTTTGCTATTTTAGGTAAAAAACATGTCAGCACAATGTAAATACCTAGCTGCTACATATTTGTGGAATAAGGTGGCATACTCCCCTAGGCCTCAACAATGTTTGTGCAGATTAACAGGAATCTGACATGAAGGCAGGGAAAGTTCTGCCCTCTGTTTAGGGATGAGTAACCAACACCTCTTTCTTTGTAAATGGTAATATCCCCTCATCCATGAACACAGTGCTTCATAGCTTTTTCTTTTGCCCAGACACTTGAGGGTGATATAGAGGGGTAATGTACAGGTGATGTGAAAGAGACCTAGAGTTTGATGAAAGACTTTCAGGTGATTCTCATTTCCCAACATTCATTTTTTTCTTCAATACCTATTTAGATTTCTAGTCTCTAAAAGAGAGGGGTTTTGTAATACTTCCAAGTTTTATGGGGAGTACTCTAAATCTAAAGTATTTTATACTTTGGTGAACAAATCTATATATATAACTTGTCAATTCCTTTGACAATTTTATTCATTTTGATCATATATCAGCTTAGGTTTTTCTACATTTACATCCTCATATCTACTCTTACTTGAAAGTGCTTCAAGCTTTTTATATTTTTTTTTGAGGAAAAGGGGCCTTTGATTTCATTATGTCTAATATGCTCATTGGTTCTAGAATATTCTGAATATAACTTTTGCTTATTAAAAGCTAAAGAAAAGTTATTACCTCTATTGGTATTGCCCCTGTTCCACACATCGGATCAACTATTACATCAGAAGGTTGAGGAGCACAGAGCCTAGAGAAAAGAAAACAACCTATGTGAAGAGACTTCAGCCAACAGCTGAAGCTTCCACAGTGACTATTTCTGAAGCTATAAAATCAAGGACCTATTACATTAGCATGAAGAAACACCAATCAATATTCATTTAAAAAATCAATCTGTAATTACATGTTGACTCTATATCTTAGCGGTTAAAAAAAAACAACAGCATTACATATAACTAAAGTATCCTTTTACTATTACCCAAAATCCCATTTCATTACAGATGAAACTTAGTCTCTAGACCTTTTAATATACATGTATGCCTTTAGAAAACATGTTATTTTGCATATAAACCTGTATTGGTACATTATAAAAAACAATCCCAAACATGTTTCAAATAGAATTGGAAATTAGACATTCAGTATTCCTTTCCTTATAAATTTTAAAGATAATTTTGCTATAAAAATATTTGCTTTACTATGAGTACTTAGTACAGTTAATTCCTCACTTGAATGTCATTGATAGGTTCTGCAACTTTAAGTGAAATGATATATAAAAATACCAATTTTATCACAGGCTAATGGATATAAACGAGTTAAGTTCCACCATCTCTGGCATCTCATCAATGCTATAAGAAACAATGTTATTTGAGGACCTGCTATATTTGCTAGGCTTGGATTTAACTCTTTGCATCCATCATCTCATTTAATCCTTTTAATAACCCTATGAGCTAGGTTGCTATTACTATTCTAATTTTACAGATAAACTGATGCAAAACTTGTCCATAGACACAAAACTAATAGGTGACAGAGTTAGGATTAGAAACATTACTGTTAGTGGCTTAAATGTTACCCCCTCTCTGAAGCACCCGCTCCTCAGACAGTTCATTAGGTTTCTCCTTTTGTCCTGCTAATTTTTCCACATTCTATTATGGTATTTTTACATGTAAGGTTATTATTTACCTCCCTCCCAAGACTTGAGATTCTTGGGGATAACACTGGATTGTTTTATTTTTATTTATTTTTTTAAAATATATTTTATTGATATTTTTTTAGTATTTTTTTAAAAATATATTTTATTGATTTTTTACAGAGAGGAAGGGAGAGAGTTAGAAACATTGATGAGAGAGAAACATCGATCAGCTGCCTCCTGCACATCTCCTACTGGGGGTGTGCCCGCAACCCAGGTACATGCCCTTGACTGGAATCGAACCTGGCACCTTTCAGTCCGCAGGCTGACGCTCTATCCAGTGAGCCAAACCGGTTTCGGCAGGATTCTTGGTTTTAATACCTTTCCAGCTCTACCTCCCTGTTCCTGCCCCTCTACACACGGCAACAGAATCGTTAGCAACCCTGTTCACGGTAAGCAACCCTGTGCTCCCAGCCATTGCTGCCAGGACTTGACCAAGACTATGTCAAACAGATTCTCTCTTCCAAGATTTTAGAATAAAGAACTAGAAGCCCTAGGCCAGCGGTTCTCAACCTGTGGGTCGTGACCTCTTTGGCGGTCGAACAACCCCTTCAAAGGGGTCACCTAAGACCATCCTGCATATCAGATATTTACATTACGATTCATAACAGTAGCAACATTACAGTTATGAAGTAGCAATGAAAATAATTTTATGGTTGGGGGTCACCACAACATGAGGAACTGTATTAAAGAGCCAGAAGGTTGAGAACCACTGCCCTAGGCAATAGGGATTTGGTCATTTGAAAATGGGAATACATAACTGTGGATGACGGGCAGCCATTTACACACATGAGCAGAGAAGAACACACAAACCCTTGGGAGAGACAAAAGTTACTGACTAGGTAGTTTTTCAAGATCTGGTTCCTACTCTTCTTGAAACATGGCTTTCAGTTTTTCTGTGGATTCCCCAAGACTTCTCAGTATTTTTCCAATAAATCCCCTTCTCACACCAACAACACTTTAAAATGTGAAACTAGCTTACTTAGGTTTCTAATCACTGCACCCAAAATAACTATTCATGTCCCTGGCTCCTACACCACGACCATGCCTGGCAGTAGATGTTTGTTAAATAAATAAAGACTTAATCAAATGTCCCCAGTTTTCTATTATTATCATCGAATTGATAGGTTCTAACTGTGTTTGAACTGTGACTCCATGGATGAGCAGGTAAAAGAGGACTGCCAGGATCTGCCATTATATAACAGGTATTTTGCATATGTTTCTGCATTTACTCCTCACTACTAATCCTTGAAGATTCACAGCAAACGTATTTTTCACTCTAAAAAATAGAAACCTAGAGAAGACAACCTGTCTGAGTGATGGAAAGAAGCACCTATTATAAAAGGGAACAGGGAAAAGAAGCAAGGAAGCTGGGTCTTACATTTGGGAAAGTAGAAAATTCCAGGATGATTTCTAGGTTGCAGTGATTATAAAATTTAAAAATATAAGTAAAAGCTCTCTGTGTTCATTTACACAGACATTTTGTTAAAATCTCTGCTTTCATCTGCTTCACTGGCAGGAATGAAACAAAGTAAAATTTTCTCTATTTCCCAACATACAGTATATTCTTTCTAAACAATGTGGCAATGCCAGTTAAGAGGTAGATGAAAACTATCTTCCCATTTTAAAATCAATAAAACTGATATAGTAATTAAGTGATATTTTCAGGATCATAAAGAATCAACATTGGACACAAGGGAAACATCTCATCAGCTTTTTGCCCTATTCTTTATCCACTAAATCCCCACACAGTAACTAACAAGAAATTAAAGTATTTTGAAGGGAAACCTGAAACCAAATTGCCACTTTAAGCTAGATGGTAACCCATTCTCTTACCGGAGCATTCCATAAGCAAGAGTAGATCTTAGAGTTGTAGGTCCAAAATGTGTGATATTTCTTCGGTGGAGACTCTCTTCTGTCAATGCAATGCCCACAATGACTTCATTATCATGGATATTCAAAAGCACCTAAAATAAAGCAAGATAAAATAAAATAGTTTTAGAATTGTTCGAACTGCACTTATTACTAGGATTTTTAAATTTCAGAATTTATTAAATTTTTTACTTTATTATTGAGGTATACTTTACATAGAGTACACAAATCTCAAGTATGCAACACAGTGAATTTAACTGCCACTCAGATAAAGATATACAGTATTTCCAGCACACCAGAATGCTCCTTTGCCCTTCCCAGTAATTATTAATCTGACTACTTCTATATATTAGTTTTATCTTGTTTTGAACTTCATATAAATGAAATCTTATAATATATATATATATATATATATATATAACTTAAATTTTAACATCTATTTTATTCTTTTCAATTCCTGTATTTGTTAAGTTGGTTATAATCATGTCCCCTTCATTTTTATAATATAAACATATTTTGAATGTCTATGGGTTTCTTAATATACATTTAAAAAAATTTTTTTGGATTGATTTCGGAGAGGAAAGGAGAGGGAGAGAGATAGAAACATGAATGATAAGAGAGAATCATCGATCGGCTGTTTCCTGCACGCCCCCTACTGGGGATTGAGCCCACAACCCAGGCATGTGCCCTGACTGGGAATCAAACCATGACCTCCTGGTTCATACTGGTTCATACGGTGATGCTCAACTACTGAGTCACACAGGTCGAGCCTTAATATACATTTTTAAAATTTTAACTTTTTTTAAAAAATATATTTTTGAATTTTTTTACAGAGAGAAAGGGAGAGAGATAGAGAGTTAGAAACATTCAATGAGAGAGAAACATCGATCAGCTGCCTCCTGCACAACCCCCACTGGGGATATGCCCGCAACCAAGGTACATGCCCTTGACCAGAATCGAACCTGGGACCCTACAGTCCGCAGGCCGACGCTCTATCCACTGAGCCAAACCAGTTAGGGCTAAAATTTTAACTTTTAAGTAATTGTTAATACATCTGCTTTATCACCTATTATTTTCTAACTTAATGTTTTTTAAAATTTGACTCAATGTCTGTGAAAAGTTTTCTGTCCTATAGTTTTTCTAATATAATTAAATATAAACTATTAAAACAAAAATAAAATGTCTCCTCATAATCTTAGCGGCAGCAGTTGTCACTTATCTAGCCATATGCAAGCCAGTGTTCTACACACTTTATATTTATTTTCTCATTTCATATTCACACACTGAGCTAGATACTATATTATCCTTTTTTTAGATGAGAAAACTGAGGCACAAAGATGTCAGCTTATTTGCCCAAAGTCATACTGCTTGTAAATTAGGATCTGAACCCAGGTAGTATAGCTGTAGTATCTGTCCTCTGAGCCTCCTTGCTAAGTTTTGGACATTAGTATTCTAGTTAGCTTCTTTATTCTTATGAGGAAAAAAAGGAATGGGGAGTTATTGTTCTGATTTGATATGTAATATAATAAAAGTTACAGAGAGAATAAGTAGCTTGCCCCAGATTCAAGTGTCCCAAAAGCAACAGAAAATGACTTTTTGGTAAAAACATCAGCTGCTAGGGACCTTTTAAGCTATTAGAGATTTAAAAACAATTTAGTATGGTTCACATGTGAATCACCCATGTAATAGATTGAGACTAAGGAGGGTAAGCATATTAAAATGAGGTATCTGGGTTTGAGAATCTAGCAGAATTTAAGCAAGAGGAGAGCTGGCTCTAGGATGAGTATTAACAATGATGTCCTGATTTTAGGAGATCCGGGGTTTGTTTTAAAAATGTACTCCAGCTGGGCCATTGTCCCATGCATCAAGAGGTCGCTGGTTCGGATTGAGGGCACAATCCTCAGTAGGGGGCGTGCAGGAGGCAGCCAATCAGTGTTTCTCTATCATCAATGTTTC
>NW_006286675.1:2409150-2409469 GCF_000327345.1 Myotis davidii | reverse complement strand
TGGGAATCAAACCATGACCTCCTGGTTCATACTGGTTCATACGGTGATGCTCAACTACTGAGTCACACAGGTCGAGCCTTAATATACATTTTTAAAATTTTAACTTTTTTTAAAAAATATATTTTATTGAATTTTTACAGAGAGGAAGGGAGAGGGATAGAGAGTTAGAAACATCAATGAGAGAGAAACATCGATCAGCTGCCTCCTGCACAACCCCCACTGGGGATATGCCCGCAACCAAGGTACATGCCCTTGACCAGAATCGAACCTGGGACCCTACAGTCCGCAGGCCGACGCTCTATCCTCTGAGCCAAACCAG
>NW_006286675.1:2361291-2408036 GCF_000327345.1 Myotis davidii | reverse complement strand
GTTAAGCTTAGCCCCATACACCAAGAGGTCATAGGTTCGATTCCTAGTCAGGGCACATGGCTGGGTGGCAGGCTCAATCACCAACAAGGAGCTTGCAGGAGGCAGCCAATCAGTGTTTCTCTATCTTCAATGTTTCTCTTACCCTCTCCCCTACTCTGTCTCTAAAAAAAATAATCAATTGATCCCCAGAATATGTTGTCAGTTTGGCTGAAATAAACTCTTATAAAAATTCTCTAGCCCTGGCCAGTGTGGCTCAGTTGGTTGGAGCATCGTCCTGTACACCAAAAGGTGGCAGATTCGATTCCTGGAAGGGCACATACCCAAGTTGTGGGTTCAATCCCTGGTAGGGGCTTGTGCAGCAGCAACTGCTTGATGTTTCTTTGTCCTTCTTTCCCTTTCTCTCCCTTCCTCTCTCTAGAATCAATAAAGAAAAAATATATTACAATTTTTTTTCCTCTAAAACAAAGGTACTCTAGTTGAATTTTATAATCTGAAAGTCCATGTAATGTTGTACAAAGTACTAGATTAGAAATTAGAAAACTCAAGTCTTAATAGTTCTCATCTATTAAGCACATAGTATATATCAGGTATTACACCAAACACTTAAAATGTATTATCTCATTTAACCTTCAGGACACACTTAGAAGTATATACTATTACTGGCTCTATTTGAAAACAGGCACAGAGAGAATATTTTTTCCAGTTATACAGTGCAAAATCTAAATTTGGATTATATCAGTCTCCATAGCCCATGCTCTTATTAGCCACACACTATTAGCTCTGTGGCCTGTTTAATTATCCATAGATTAAATTAGCCTGAAAATTCTACAAATCTATAATGGCATTCTTGAATCATCACAATCAGAGCCTGTACCTACCTCCACATCAAAGTTGGTCATGTCAGCCTTCCACTTAAAATAATCTTGAACAGCACCCCCAAAATCTCTTGCAGCCTCATTTGAGGAAAAGCAATGTTTCTCTCCTGCCCTGTTGCATGTGACTCTAAACTTTAGCACTTCGGGTTCAGTGTCTTCTTTTGAGCTCTCATCATTCTCATTTTTGCAAGATGCCAAAATATCACCTACTAATGTTGATATCTCTTCTTTGATGGCTGGCTTTTCATAGTAGTCTAAAATATGTGAATCTAAGGCATTATTAGACAACTCTTTTTTAACATCTCTCTCATCTCTTTTGTCTCCTCCATTATCAATCTTCTCTTTACTTAAATTCTGATTTAACTTTTTGCGCTTTGTTTTTTTTTTCTTGAAACTGGTGTTAATTTTCCATACTTTTAAAGGGTCTGACCATGGAAGCTTCCCAGCCAATTCTTCAAAATCCTTTAGGACTTTTTCCTAGAAGGGACAGAGAATAAAATCCATTAATTTTTCACCACTTTAATTAGACAAATAAACTCCTACTTTGCCTGCAGATGACATTAATCATTATGTTAAGGGTGGTAGAAGTGCAAAACAAGAGTCAATAAAATAATGGTTGTAACTGAGGAAATAAAAATCTCATTGAAAATTACGATATATACAAATTAAATCACTAAAGAATACAAGACAGAACAATAGATCAGAAGATGAGCTTCAAGATTAAAATGTAAGCAATAAGAAACTATTAACAGTCATAACTGTTAACTTAGTGAAAACTATTAACTTAGCATTATCTAAAGTTACTAGGTTTATATATTGTTCACTGTGAGAGTGAACCAGCGATCTTTTCCGTCAAAGAAAGGAGCTCGCTGCCATTTTGATATGACCGTCATATTCTCAGGGGGCTGCCACCTTATGCTCTGCCTTACCCCTCCCCTTCCTCTGAATTAGCCAATCGCACAAAAATGGGAACCTGAGTTCTGAGCCCTGACCAATCAAGTCAGAGTTCAGAGTGAAAGGCAGGGCAGACCGGCGTCAGGAAATAAAACCCCGAAGGGACTTCTCATTTGTGCGCTTTGCCCAGGATTTCCAGCTGGGAACAGCACCCTTTTGCAGGAGCAAATCTGCCTTGCCCATCCAGTTTCGATTGTTTGACTCATTCCTGCCACATTGTTGAGAGCATTTCTAACATTGACTACCAAAGTTCCTCCCAGAATTAAGTGCAGGGTGGGAAGGACCTTACCTGTCTTGACCATTGCTATAAGCCACACTCGTAGAAAAGTGCTTGATATACAAAAGGTATTCAATCAATCAATAGCTGTTGGATAACGTGATTAAATGTTAAAATGGGTGGTACAGAGCTGTCCAATTCAGCAGCCATCAGTCACATGTAGTCAATATTTAAATGATTTAAAAAATTTAAAATTCAGTCACATTAGCCACATTTCACACACTGGTGGCCAGTGGCTATCATGCTGGACAGCACAGACACAGAACACTGCCATTACAAAGCTACCGCAGAGTGCTGGTAGACAGTACATGTCATTGAAGATCAAAGCACAACGAAATCAATCCTGGCTGATGGAACTAAAATTGAAATGGAAGTGAGTGAAGGCTTTGATACTACTAGAAACCTGATAAAATAATGGTAAATTTCAGGTTTGGCAGATCTAATTCCATTTACAAATAATTTTCCTATAAAGGGCATCTAGGTTTAACATGGTGGAGTAACACTGGTACAGTCCCTTTCTTTCTTCAGAAACCATTGTAAAAGAAAAAACAACAGAAATACCAACTCTATCTTAATAGAATCTGTATGATATTCATAACGAACCATAACATGGGAATTCTAACATAAGAATTCCCAAGTGCAGTGAAGGTCAAACAGGTGCAGGAAGACACAGAGCAGTGGTTCTCAATCTCCTGGCCCTTTAAATACAGTTCCTCATGTTGTGACCCAACCATAAAATTATTTTTGTTGCTACTTCATAACTGTAATGTTGCTACTGTTGTGAATCGTAACGTAAATATCTGATATGCAGGATGGTCTTAGGCAACCCCTGTGAAAGGGTCGTTCAACCGCCAAAGGGGTCTCGACCCACAGGTTGAGAACCACTGACATAGAGGAAGAATGCCTATAGATCTCAGATAAAGGGTAGACCAGTCTGCATAGTTGCAGCAAATAAACTCTTCTTGGGAACAGCAGGGAAGAAGTATGTGCACTGGACTCCGTTTGTACCAAGAAGCAGGGGAAAGAAATGGAGACTGAACAAAGAACCTCACAGACAAGTTCTATTTGCTGAAAGCAGTCCATTGGTAAGGAAGAATTGGGAACAGTACTCTATATAGTAAATAACCCCGAAGGTGCTGATCTCTTTAGGCTAGGAAGAAGTAATAGTTAAAAGAACTAATTTAGCCCTAACTGGTTTGGCTCAGTGGATAGAGCGTCGGCCTGCGGACCAAAAGGTCCCAGGTTCGATTCCGGTCAAGGGCATGTACCTTAGTTGTGGACACATCCCCAGTAGGAAGTGTGCAGGAAACAGCTGATCGATGTTTCTCTCTCATTGATGTTTCTAACTCTCTGTCCCTCTCCCTTCCTCTCTGTAAAAAACCAATAAAATATATTAAGAACTAATTTAATGGTGTGGAAATTATATCTCGTCAGGCCAATGCGGCTCAGTGGTTGGGCATCGACCTATGAACCAGGAGGTCACAGTTCGATTCCTGGTCAGGGCACATGCCCGGGTTGTAGGCTCAGTTTCCAGCAGGCAGTGTGCAGGAGGCAGCCGATCAATTATTCTTTCTCATCATTGATGTTCCTATCTCTCACTCCCTCTCCCTTCCTCTCTGAAATATATATATGTTTTTAAAAAATTAATCTCAGTAAAGCTACTTTTTTAAAAAAGAAGAGAACTCATTCACCCACAGCCCTTTGTCAGAAGGAACTTCAAAGCAAACCAGAGGGATTTCTTGCTGACCTGGTGTTAACAGTTTCTGGCTTCTCCTAGGAGAACCTCCTCTAAATAGCAGGTCCAAGAGAAACTCCCTCATTCAAAGATGAGCAATTATCAATGCTATCAGCACAAGATTTACAGGGACATAAAAAGGAAAAAGGAGGAAAGGAACAGAAAAACAAATAGAGTAAAACAAAAAACAACTGACCAGAAAGACAATGCCAAAGAGCAGTTGAAAGCTATAATCAAACATATGGATGGCATCAAAAAATGTAATGAGGCTATACCTTTGAAAAAATAAGAGCTCAAGGCAGAGATAGACAAACAGAACGAGGGGGTGAGCCACCAGAAGAAGAAACAGGAGCTTGTAGCGTTCAAAGAAAAATAATTCACAGACGCTAGCCTTTAAAAAAAAAAAAGATTCATGACATCATCTGAATACTTAAAAATACCAATTAAAATGCTTAAACTAACAGGCTTTTTATAAGACAAGGGAAAGTATAATGCTACAAAGAATAAAATTGATGGTCAACAGAATAAAAGCTGGAAGCAAATGTTTAAAAGCAATGTTTTACTGGGGCATGTTGCAAATAAAGTCTACAAAGTGAAGGGCTTAACAGTTTTTCATGGTCACACACAACAGAAGTTGCCCATGCACAGATCTGAAAATCTACTTTAATACTTCATCTTCTTTTGGGACTTCACCAGCAACCTCTTTTGTAGTTACTTACAAAACAACCCCGAAAAGCTGGCTCACGTAGAACCATTGCATAATATCAGATTTACCACCAATTAGAGATCAAAAACACCAAAATAATACAAACTCTAAGATGGAAAAAAAACGCAGGAATTAAGAGAATACAGTCAAACCTCGTTTCTCGAACATCTCTCATCTCTAACAATTCGGCTCTCGACTAAGTTGTTCTCAGAAAAAAATGTCTCCACTGTCGATCAAAACTTCAGTTTTCAACCTAACAACCCTTTCATGTGGATACCTCAGCATGACAAAAAGTCTTGCAAGCAATCCTTTTGTTGCTGGCGATTAGCACAATTTTAAAACATAAAGAGGCCATCAAGAGTGCTAATGTTGCCGAAACCGGTTTGGCTCAGTGGATAGAGCTTTGGCCTGCGGACTGAAGGGTCCCAGGTTCGATTCCGGTCAAGGGCATGTACCTTGGTTGCGGGCATATCTCCAATGGGGAGTGTGCAGGAGGCAGCTGGTTGATGTTTCTCTCTCATCCATGTTTCTAACTCTCTATCTTTCTCCTTTCCTCTCTGTAAAAACTCAATAAAATATATTAAAAAAAAAAAAAGTGCTAATGTTACTAAGGGTGTGAAAGTGCTCACAAAACAGCAATCGCAGGCAATTGAATAGGTAGAAAAACTGTTGTTGATTAGATAAAGGAAAGGCAGTTAGCCAATGATAGCATTTTGGAGGCAATGATATATGAAAAATTCCTTTAAGGCTCGTAGGAGGTGGTTTGATAAATTTAAGAAGTGTTTATTTATAAGATTAAACAGTACATTAGGCCTGTACTGAATATAAGAAAGGTTGAAAGAGAGAATCATTTTGGGGTCTGGAACAGATTAATTCAATTTACATTATTTCTAATGGGAAAAAAATGATTCCGTTTTCAAACAAATTGCTTCTCGAACAGCCTTCTGGAATTAATTAAGTTCGAGAAACGAGGTTCCACTGTCTTAATAGTACCCACCAAGTTAGAAACAAGAATTAAAATTTTTAAAACTTCCAGTTTTTTAAATGCCTGCTAACATTTATTTGTGGCTATTAACATTTTGAAATACTCCGTGGCAAAAATGTTTAGTAGCCCGCCTATCATTTACTAGTTTCACAGATAACGATTCAGTTGGCAATGACTATCAGAAGTCTGAAGTGATATATATAATACTACTGTTGAAAGTACATTTTTGGTTATTACAACTTTTATCTATTTTCACTCTGAATTCTTTTAGGTCTTGTTTTAATTTTTTCTAGCTGTGGGTTCATACCACTTTGTTTTTGTATGTGTATTTTTTTTTTTTTTTAATTCTCACCCCAGGGTATGTTTTTTATTGATTTTTAGAGAGAGAGAAAGGGAGAGAGAGAGAAACATCAATGTGAGAGAAACGTTCTATCAGTTGCCTCCCACCCTGACCAGGAATCAGACCTGCTATCTTTTGGTGTATGGGATGAGGCTCAAATTAACTGAGCCACCAGGCCAGGGCTGACTGGTTTTTGAATGATATTTTGGAAATCAACCTGTTGCCAATAAATAAAAATTAGAGAATTAAGCACCATATGATAGTTTTTAAAAACAGGTTATTTCTCATATAGGCAATAAAACTAATAGAAAAAAGTTTTCAAGCATTTGGTTCTGGAAACCTGACCAAAAAGCAATGTGGAAAAATACTAAAGCCTTACCGAGATCTATTTTCAACCTTCAGCTTAGGCAGTCTCTCAAAGTTTACAAATCAGATGCTAAATACAAGTTGGAGACAAAGCTGTTGTCCTAACAACTAAAGGATTATTGGGATAGTACTTTGGCTTTATTTCAAAAACTAAACTTAGAGGAAAAAAAAGCCAGGCAAAAGCCCAATGGTGAGGGAAAGTGTTATTTGTAGATGATACAAACTGTCACTTGCTCTTTGGCTCACAGGTGGGAAGCAATTCTATTTGAAATCATATATATTAGCAAACCTAATCTTTTGTAACAAAGTAAAAAAAAAGAAAGTGAAACAATTTATTTCTTTTAAATTTTGATGTTTCCAATATTAATTTTTTAAAAATATATTTTATTGATTTTTTACAGAGTGGAAGGGAGAGAGATAGTTAGAAACATCAATGAGAGAGAAACATCAATCAGCTGCCTCCTGCACATCTCCTACTAGGGATGTGCCCGCAACTAAGGTACATGCCCTTGACCGGAATTGAACCTGGGACCTCTGAGACCGCAGGCCGACGCTCTATCCACTGAGCCAAACCGGTTTCGACTCCAATATTAATTTTTATATTTTCTTATTCTTTCATCTTTTTAAAAAATAAGGTATAATTGACACATACATTTTAGTTTCAGGTGTACAATATTTGTAGATATTGAGAAATGATCATCATAGTAAGTCTAGTTAACATCTGCCACCATACATAGTTATAAAAATTTTTTTCCTGTGATGAGAACTTTTAAGATCTACTCTCTTAGCAACTTGGAAATATACTATATAACAATATTAACTATAGTTGCCATGTTTTTAACTGCATCCCAATTACTTACTTTATTCCTAGAATTTTGTACCTTTTGACCTCCTCCACTCATTTTGCCCACTCTCCACCTCCTCCAATACTGATTTTTAGAAACAACTTTTGGGCCCTGGCCAAACAACTCAGTTGGTTAGAATGCCATCCCAATTCGCCTAAATTGAGGGTTTGATCCCCAGTCAGGGTAAATACAAGAATCAACCAATGATTCTTCCTCAAATCAATAAACAACTTTTGGGATGGACTGTCAACAAATCTCTGAATTTTCTTGTAAAAACTTTCCCAGTATTCTATATGATAAAAGCAGCAGTAATGCTAAAGGATAGAACATGAAACGCAGAAATAATCTTTTGGGGGATGATGGCTGAAAATCAGCTACCATGTTTGGTTGGGATAGCTCACCTTTGTTTCTTTGAACTGGAAATCTTTAAGCTCCTGAACAACCACAAATAAATTATCAACTGATCTCAGACGATGAACCTGGTGAGAAAAATAATGTTAGAAACAAATTTCTGAGAAAGCTTTTGAATCACACAAACTATTGACATTTAAATATAAAAATTATGTACAAAGACTTTAAAGCACCTAATAGAGCAATCCCTTCTCATCTGTGGTTTCAGTTATCTGTGGTCAACCACTGTCTGAAAATATTACATGGAAATTTCTAGAAATAAAGGATTCTTGAGTTTTAAATTACACACTGTTCTGAGTAGCTTGATGAAATCTCATGCTGTCCCATCTAAAAAATGAATCATCCCCTTTGTCCAGTGTATCCAGAGTGTATACGCTAACCACCCATTAGTCACTTAGTGCCATGTCATGGTATCATAGTGCTTGTGTTCAAGTATCCATTATTTTACTTAAGAATGGCCCAAAAGTGTTAGAGTGGTGATGCTAGCAATTTGAATATGCCCAAGAGAAGCAGTAAAATGTTTCCTTTAAGTGAAAAGGTGAAAGTTCCTGACTGAATAAGGAAAGAAAAAAACTGTATGCTGAGGTTGCTAAGATATATGGCAAAAATCAATCTTATATCCATGAAATCACCTAATTCATAAATTAAACTTTGTCATAAGTATGAATATATAGGAAAAAACATAGTGTATATATATATACACACACTATTAGGATTCTGGGGGTTTTGGAATGTCTCTCCATGGACTTGAGGCAGGGGACGGTCTACTGTGCCTATAATTTGTATTTAAATTTTTTTCCATTTACCCAGTCTCCCATCTTTTTGGTTATCTAACATTTTCTATTCCTCTAGAGAAAAGGAAGGACAGATGAAAGAATAGAAGCTTAGTGTGTTATGTGAGCAACACAGGTTTGGGGGAGAAGGGAAATACAGACAGTCAAGAAAAGCTTTATCATATTTCCCTCATAGCTCTCTGGGGTACACTGTATATTGGGGTTAAGAGCATAGGGCTTGAGCTCCAGCTCTATGATTACTAGCTGAGCAACCCTGGGCAGATTACGTATTACTAAGCCAAATGACTAATGAAGATAATCATGCCTATCTTCACAAAGCTACTGAGGTTATTAACTAAAATACTGAGTGGAAAATACCTGCTTACCAATTCATCCCACACACTTGGGGGGGTGGGATTTCTACTATATGCTAGACAGGGGTGGGCAAACTTTTTGACTCGAGGGCCACAATAGGTTCTTAAACTGGACCGGAGGGCCGGAACAAAAGCATGGATGGAGTGTTTGTGTGAACTAATATAAATTCAAAGTAAACATCATTACATAAAAGGGTACGGTCTTTTTTTTTATTTTTAGTTTTATTCATTTCAAACGGGCCGGATCCGGCCCGCGGGCCGTAGTTTGCCCACGGCTGTGCTAGACACTAACAGCTTGGGAGACTTAAAAAATAAAAATAAAAAAGGCAATCCCTGTCCTCATGTTGCTTAAGTGGTAATGAGATATAGCTTAGCTGTTTTATTCTAGTGGGATGGCAGTGTGCTGACCTTCACTTTTCACCTGCAGTGATTCCTAATTACTTTTGAACAAGTATTTTTTTAATACAGATTAAAAAAAAATCTCTCCTTTTATGCTTCACCCCCAAAATCTAAACCTCAGCTAGATGCTAAAGTCAATTCAAAGATGTATAGCAGATATCCAGAATTTCTTCAGGTACATACATGAAATTCTCCTGGTGAATTCATCCTCAGGAAATATTAGTATCACTTCTAAAAATGTAACAAACCTACCAGTCAATCTTAAAAATCAGTACCCAATACAAAATACAACAGGAAATACCCATAAAATGATCTATTTAGAAAACTATTTTAAATATTGCTTCATTCAAACCTGAGCCAGACTTTCCACTGAAATGTCAAAATATATCTTGCCCCGATCTTTGCTGATTTTGCATGATGATCTCAATTTCTCTCTCACTTCATCTGCAGCTACTTGCTCAAAACCAGTAGGTACAGTGGCTCCAATAGTGACTCGGAGATGCTCGGACTCACTTCTGGGGACACTTTCTGTCACATGTATATATCTCTGGTTCTCATGAAGGTTCACATGCAAAAGTTGGTTAGTGGCTTCTTGAACATCAGACATGTTGGCAATGCTTCCAAAATTCTTGATACAGTCCCTTCAAAAGCAGTACAGAAAAGAAAAAAAATAATCTCCAAACATTATCACCTCATATATCAACTATAAATAAAAACGTCTATTTTGGAGGGCTAGAAGAACAAGGCAACACAACTGATATAGCCATATTCAGTCAACAATGCCTGAATCAGTATTCACTAAAGATAAAAGGGTTGAATAACATGGGCATAGATGTAAAATATATTATTAAATAAGCAATATAGATACTATGGGGGAAAAAGAAGAAAGACAAATAAAAGAATTTTCACAGCACACAATGTTTGGTTTCGGATCATCTATGTTGATAATAGCCACCTCATAACTATAACAGTTAACACTCTAAAAACAGAGGCTACTAGAGCACATTCAAATACATTTCTGCATCTTGGCCTTTTTTAGATAGCGGTTAAGATCATGGGAACTGGAATTTAGACATAGATTTGACTTCTTGTCCTCACCATTCATAGGCTGAATGACATAAAAACAAAAGTTTATTTTCCTATGCCTCAATTTCCTCATCTGCAAAATGGGAATTAAATATCTTCCTCTAGAGTTGTTGGGAGACTTAATTGAGAATAGCGTACTTACAGGCCCATAATTAAAACTTGCTAATAGGATATCTATCTTCCTCTTGTGAAGGAGATAGTGATTCATGCATTTAAAAATGATAAACTGAACTTCACTGACTACACATATTTTAGTGCCTATTACTGACCAGGCTCCGGAACCCATGACTGGGCATCAATGAGAGATCTGTGAAATATCTGAAATAGTAAGCCAAATTCCCAGTACCTGAGCATGGGTGGGGTTGGGGTTAGAGAGGTGGGAAATGGAGATCAATAGCTCTCAACAGATTTTTTAAGGTTTTGCAACCTAGAAATAGGCACTGAGTACCTAGTGTCCTTGTTCCATAACCAGAGTCAAGCGACAGTGTCTAACACTAATAAAAGTCAATTCCTGCCCTTAATGAGCTCACAATCACTGTGAATAAGACCTCCAGCTTCTAAAGGAGCAGGCTAGCACGGCCAGTGGCGGCTCTGCGGTTGAGCGCCAACCTAAGAACCGGGAGGTCACGACATATGCCCTGGTTGCTGCTCGACCCACGATCCATCGTTCAGGAGGCAGCTGATCAAGGATTCTCTCCCTTGCTCTCTGAAATCAATAAAAAATATATATATTTTAAAAAGCTGATTGATTAAATAAATAAATGAGACCCAAGTCCGTAAAAGGACATATCCTGCCCAAGGTCAGGGGGCCCATTAGTGGCTCGGGCTAGAATGAAAACCGCGTCTCCGGACACCCACCCGCTGGGCCCTCGTTACAGGAATCGCGAGAGGCGGTCAAGGACAGGGAGAGACAGCGAGAAGGGCTCCACAATGACACCAGGCCGAAGTCCGGCGCGGCACCACCCCAAGGATCAAGACCCAGGCCGCCCCTCCCTCGCAAGGGTTAGCGATTTCACACCCCAGCCACTCCCACCCGCCGCCCGTTTACCGGCCCGCAGCGCAGACCTTTCCGATTCCGGCACGCAGCCGATTCAACGTGCTCAGGTCACGCCGCCGGAAGCCGACTCTCGACAAACCCGGAAGCGGAAGTCAGGCGGCGCCGTCACCGCGGCTCCGAGCGAGGGGCGGGCGCCGGCGCAAGGTTGTGGAAAGAGGCACATGCGCATAAAGGTCTGTGCCCGGTGGCTGCCAACACGGGGTGTTCCCTTCTTGCAATTGGGGACAGCATGGCCTGCCCGCTGAACCTGTAGAACTGCGGGCCGCGTCGCGTCACGTACTGCTAGCATTTCTAGAGGGCTTATCCGTCCCAAGCATTGAGTAAGTGCTCCCAGCCGTCATTTCATTTGTTCCAACAACTACCTGACGCGGCCGTTCCCGTTTTCAAGCGGGAGACACTTAGTCTCAGAGAGCTTATTAAATATCTTGACTAAAATGTCAGGCACAGCACTTTCCAGGCAGAGCTGGGGTTTGAATTTAGATGATGTGACCAGAATTCTTGCTCTGAATATGAGTTGGTGTTGCTCAAGTAAGTCCCTGAGTTGTATGCAGTAGTCTTCCTCCGCCCGTCCCTCCTCCTACACCCACACACTTACTCGTGGTTTTGTTTTCCACTGTTTTAGTCATCCTGGGCCAACGCTGGCCTGACAACATTATATGGAAAATTACAGAAATAAATAATAATAAGTTTTAAGTTCCACCCTTTTCTGAGTAGCAACTTGTGCTCTCCTGCCCCGACTTGCCCAGGATATGAATCATTCCTTTGTCGAAGATATCCACACACTACATACCATCATGAGACATTTTGAGAGAGACCACATTCACATAACTTTTATTTTAGTATATTGTTATATGTTTTTTAAAATATGTTTTTATTGATTTTAGAGAAAGGGAGAGAGAGATACATTGATCTTTTGTCTCCTGCACCCTCCGGGAGCTACTGGGGAGCAAGCTTGCAACCCTGGTATGTGCCCTGACCTGGAATGGAACCGATGGCCTCTTGGTGCATGGGAGGACGCACCGATGCACACCAGCCAGGGCATATTGTTATGTTTTATTATTGTTTATTGCTAACCTCTTTCTATGCCTAATTGAAAAATTAAACTTTATCATAGGTATATATGCATAGGAAAATGCATAGTATATGTAGGATTTGGTGCTCTCTGTGGTTTCAGGCAAATACTGGGGTCTTGGGACATATCCTCTGTAGAAAAGGGGTACTACTATATCACCTTCACTATCTTTGCCCAATTGTGCTATTATTTAATATACTTTTAAAAACATATTTTTAACTTAAGTTATTTTAGAAGGAACCCTTAAAACTCAATAACAGAAAGATAACCCAATTTAAAAATGAATGAAGGCTTAAATATTTCTCCAAAAAATACACACATAATCACATGAAATAATCACATGAAAAGATAGTCAACATCACTAGCCATTAGAAAAATGCAAATTAAAACCACAATGAAATACCTGTTTGAGTGGCTAAATTTTTTGAAAAACGTGCATTTCCAAGTTCCAGTGAGCATGTGGAGTGACGGAACATTTATGCATTGTTGGTGGGAATGCTTTTAAAAATTGTAAAGCCACTTTGGAAAACAGATTGGCCTTTCTCAAAAAGTTAAACATGGAGTGCCATATGAACCAACATTTCTACTCAGGTGTGTATACCCAAGAGAATTGAAAATAGATGTTCAAGCAAATACTTGCACAGGAATGTGTCTAACAGTATTTTTATAATAGCCCCAAAGTGGAAACAACTTAAATATCCATAAGCAAATGTGATCTATCCATGCAATGGAATGTTATCTATATATATATAAAAGCCAAGTGACCAGAACAACCAGAATGACCAGAACGACCGGTGGCTATGATGCACACTGTGGCAGACAACCGCCTGATCAGGGCCCCTATCAGCCACGCCCAACCTCCTGCGGCCCCTCCCCCCAGCTGGCCCTGCCCCCAATTGGCATCCCCCACCCTAATTGGGGTTGGGATCGGCCAGCCAACCTCCTGTGTCCCTTCCCCGCTGCTGGCTCTGCCCCAATAGGCCCCTATCAGGGTGGGCCGGCCAGACCCCTCTTGTGCACAAATTTGTGCGCCAGGCCTCTAGTGTATGTATGTGTGTGTGTGTGTATATATATATATATATATATACACACACACACATATATATAAGCATAAGTGACTGGCCAACTGACCGGTAGCTATGATGTGCACTGACCACCAGGGGGTAGATGTTCAATGCACAGGCATGGAAATGTGGAACAGACGAATCTCAGAGGGAAGGGGCAGGAGGGCAGGAAGAAATTAATCAAAGATCTTACATGCATACTAGAGCCTGGTGCATGAATCCCTGGGCTTGGCCTGCGCCCTTTTGCAATCTAGGACCCCTCGGGGGATGTTGGAGGCCCAGTGCACTAAATGAGACCTTCTTGACAAAATAAGAGGGATTAAAACGAGAATCTTCAAGATTCTCTTCAGCTGATTTAGTGTTATTTTAATATGTTTCTTTATTGATTTTTAGAGAGAGAGAAAGGAAAAAAGATAGAGAGAAACATCAGTGAGAGAGAGACATGGATTGGCTGCCTCCTGTACCCTATTAAATAACATTAGAGCTGTTACTTAGCAAAATTTATTGGTTACCTCTGGAAACAGCCCAAGTGCCCATCAGTAGATGAGTGGATATGGCCGGAATCGAACCTGGGACCCTTCAGTCCGCAGGCCGATGCACTATCCGCTGAGCCAAACCGGTTGCAGCTGGATAAAAAAGTAGTGGTATATTTACACAATGGAATACTATGAAGCTGTAAAAGGGCGGCATGGATGGATCTGAAGATTATTATGCTAAGCAAAATAAGCCAAACAGAAAAAGATAAATACCATATGATCTCACTTATGTATGGAATCTAATGAATAAAATAAACTGATGAACAAAATAGAACCAGAGGCTTGGATACATGGAACAGACTGACAGTGGTCAGGGGGAGGAGAGTAGTAGGAGGGACCTGAGTGAAAGGTGAAAAGATTAGCCAAAGAACATATATGCATAGCCCATGAATACAGACAAAAGTGTGGTGATGGCCAGAGGGAGTGGGGCTGGGGCTGGGTAGAGGTTGGTAAAGGAAGAGGTGGGAAAATGAAGGACATCTGTAATAGTGTCAACAGTAATTTAAAAAAAAAATTTTTTTTATTGATTTCAGAGAGGAAGGGAGAGGGAGAGAGAGATAGAAACATCGATGCTGAGAGAGAATCATTAATCAGCTGCCTCCTGCATGCCCCACACCAGGGATTGAGCCTGCAGCCCGGGGATGTGCCGTGTCCAGGAATTGAACCGTGACCTCCTGGTTAATAGGTTGACACTCAACCACGTAGCCACGCTGGCCAGGCAACAATAAATTTTTTAAAAAGATTTTATTGATCATCTATTATATGCCAGGCACTCTTTTAGGCACTGGGGATACAGCAGTGAAAAAAAAGTTTCTAAATCTCTGACCTCCTACCTAGAGCTTATGTTCTAGTGGGGAGGAAAAACAGGCAATATAGAAAATATACACATAACATTCCTGTGATGTTCAGTATGATGGTGAAAAACTTAGCAAGATGAGAAGATAGTGCTGAAGAGATGAAGGAGAATGCCTATTGTATGTCAGGTGGTTAGGAAAGACACCTTTTTAAGGTGACAAAGCAGAGCCTGAGGGAAATGATGTAGGTGAAGAGTATTCTAGGCCGTGGGCAGGAACATGTTCAACAGTGGCTAGGAAGAGCCAGGAGGCCAGTGTGGCTGGGGAGCGGTGAATGAGGGAGAGGTAGAAGATAAGATGAGGTGGGTACACCATATAGGCCACTGTTCTACAAGTGATCACTATGAGTTATTTTTATAAAGAATCACTCTGGCTGCTACTGTGTGGAGAATGGTAGTGGGCAGAAATGGAAACAGTTACCAGACTATTTCAATGGTCCAAATGAGAGATGATAATGCCTCAAACTAGGGTATTGGGGTGTGGTGAGAATTGTTAAATTCTGGTGTATTTTGAAAGATGACCCGCCATTGGTGGTTGGTTGGATGTAGGTTTGAAAAGCAGGTAAAGAACAGGGAGCTTGAGGGGCAGCCCCAGCAGATTTGCTGATCTGGCAGCGGTTGTCAACCTTTCGGACCTCACAGACCACCAGTGGTCCATGGACCACCGGTCCGCGACCGCTCATCTAGAGTGCTCTATTCTGCTGGGTGATGCACACTCAAGAACCCGGACTAAAGTGTTACAAAGGAAGTAAAAATGGACACATTTGCTCTTTAGAGTTCTGGTTTGTTGCAGGTTAATGGTACTTTAGCTTATACCAGAAAACACCTGATGATATGCTGTGAAAATATTGACTGAAGTGGATCCTTGCTTGAAAATGCCAGTTTTGGATAAGTAACATATACATGTAGAAATTGAAGCCTCTAATTTCTATTTAATTTTTAAAAAATCCTCACCAGAGGATATTTTTTTGATTGTTTCTTTTTTATTATTTTTTTATTATTATTATTTTTTAACGGTACCACGGCCTTGGCCTTTATTGGTTGCAACGGGAAGTGGAAAAGGAGGGGATACGACAGCTCTGGATCCTGTGGCGGCTTCAGACTCCGTTGCCGACGTGGAAAAAAAACGATTGTTTCTTTTTTAGACAGAGTGGAAAGGAGGGAGGGAAGGAGAGGGAGAGAGAAATGTCAGTGTGAGAGAGACACATTAATTGGTTGCTTCCCACAGGTGCCCTTACCACTAGGGTCAGAGATGGAACATGCAGCCCAGGTATATGCTCTTGACCAGGAATTGAACCTGCCACCCTTCCGTGCCCAGGCTGATGCTCTGACTACTAAGAAACACTGGCCAGGGCTAATTTTTAAAAAATTTTATTTATTGATTGAGGGGGGGGCGGTATTGGGATGACACTGTAACGAACTGAGCTATCCAGCCAGGGCATAATTTATTAATTAATTTATTTTTAATATATATTTTAATTGATTTCAGAGAGGAAGGGAGAGGGAGAGAGAAATAGAAACATCAATGAGGAGACAGAATCATTGATCGGCTGCCCCCTGCACGCCCCACACTGGAGATTGAGCCCACAACCCAGGCATATGCCCTGACCGGTAATTGAACCTCAACCTCCTGGTTCACAGGTCAATGCTCAATCACTGAGCCACGCCAGCCAGGCCCTAATTTGTTTTTAATTGGAAGTAGTGTTATATAAACAAGCAAGGAATTGAATTTGATAATTCCTGTCAGCTACAGTGATACAAATGAGGAATGACTCAGTGGTAGTTGTTCCCATAAACTTAGATAATCTATTTTACCCTAACCACTTTTTATCCTTGCCTATTCTTAAGGGTAAAACAAAGTCATGGTTAGAAAGTCCAACAGTACAGCCATTCCCCAGCCCTCCCTCTTCCTGTGCTCTTCTATAGAGGTAAGGATTATTAACCACTTCTGCCTTTCGTTCACGTGGGGATTTCCTCCCTGTCTCTAAATAACATGCTTGTAGTGCTATGTCTTGCTCTTCTAATTTTAGGGATTATTTAAATACTCTCTATGGTACTTGAGATTTAGCCTATAACATCCCCATCATCCTATTTCTCCTTCCCTTCTCCCATTAAAGTTATAACCCAGTATAATTTATTCCTCCTGATAAAATATATTAAACATTTTCTAGTTCTGTCAGCTCTGGACAGCATCTCTTGACCACCCCTCCAGACACACACACACACACACACACACACACACACTTTAAGATGAGGGTTTTATCAGCACTCCTGGCCATTCTTTTACCTTTCCTCCCTTCTTCGTACCTCCCAATCTATATTGTTAAAAGAGCATTCCACTTGGCAGGTTGGATTTCTGTGGGGATGTAATTGAAACAAGGGATGCTTCTACATCTTCTCACTCAAGAAGCTACTGAAATTCCATCCCTTCCAAGAAAACCTTTTGGGACCTCACTGGGGAAATGAGAGATGTGTCTACAGTCCTATTAAAGAAATGATAGCCTAAGTGTCCATGAACTCTTAACTCAATCAACCTTTGGCCTATTGGGAGTTAACAACTAGAAGGGAGAACAATCAGCTTTGGCCATGCCCTAAACAAGCTGAGGTTTATTTACTTTTCCCATGCCCTTTCAAGCCAAAGGTTATAAAACTGCTTTAGTAATATAACTCCTGTGAGAGCTCTCCCATGGAATTGGTGACATCACAACAAATTTTCAAGAGGATGTAAATGAAATTTATTGTCCACCTTGAAATTTATTGTCCACCTTGAACTTCATGTGGATAGTTGATTTAAAAGCAACTTACTCATTTTGAAAGGAACTGTTATCTTGAATGTAACAGATTACTACGGCAGGGAGAAGGAAGTGAGCTGAGGAGTGAAACATCCCTGCCACCTAGTGGTTACTCATTCTGAAACACCGTAGTTCTTCCAAAGCACAGACAACCAAAAATGAATTGAATAGTACAAGAGACATCTAGACAACGTCCTGAAACAGGGAAACGTCCATTCCCTCCTCCCCCTTGTAAACAGACAAAACAAGGTGTTCATGGGATTAGTCTCTCAGAGTTGCTCTCCCTTTGTGTAATCAGAAGAATTAACAGAGCACTGACAAAGGGAGGATGTTGTAGGTGAACATGGACAGCTACCAGATCTCTAGCAACAAGTAGCAACTCCAGAAGGAAGCAGGAAGGGCAACAAACGAGCAAAGAGAGACGACTGTGAGGCAGGACCCTGAGTAGTGGTCAGTGCAGCAGTAGCATGGGTCCAGAAGCAAAGCAGAACCAGAAGCAAGGTCAGCAGGGACAGTGATGATTAAGTCACATAGACTCAGGACGGTTGGTTAGCAACAGCCCTGGAAACCATGGTCTTGGGACTGCAGTACTGCTTGATTGAAGGTACATAATTATGTATACATAATTAGGATACATAATTAACATTTATGGAGCATATACTCTATCCAGGCAGTGCCTTACCTGCATTATTTCCTAAGTCCTGTGGCGTAAATATTATGAGCCCTGTTCTACAGATGATGAACTTGAAGCTACTAGCCCAAAGTCACAGAGCTAATAAGATTTGAGCCAAGATTGGAACAGGGTGGTTTGACCCCAGGCTCTGAGCTCTTAATTATAGTACTATGCTTTCCTGTTTCCTTCAGGAAGAGGGAATAGGAGGTTCAACAACTTTTAACTCCACGGACCTTCATATTGAGGATGGTTGTGAATGGGAACTTGAAGGTGATTAAGATCTGGTCCTACTTGCAGGTTATTTAACATTTTAGGAATGACATTTCCTTCATTGTAAAACAGGGATAAAATGGAGACTGTTAAGTTGCTGTGAAGATTCATTGAGATTATGTATAGTGTCTGGCAAATGAGATGTGCCAGGTGCTTGCCAACAGTTTTTCTCATCCTTTCTAAGTAAGTACAAGAGGTGGGATCTCTTTCCCCTAGAATCTGGGCTGGGCTTATGGCTTCCTTTGACAATTCATTAATGTGGCAAATGTTTCGTTGGCCAGTTCCAAGCCTAGGTCTAAAGTGGCCTGGCAACTTCCATTTTTGATCTCTTGGACCACTAGTGCCAGTATAAAGAAGCCCAGCCTAGACCAGTGATGGCGAACCTTTTGAGCTCGGTGTGTCAGCATTTTGAAAAACCCTAACTTAACTCTGGTGCCGTGTCACATATAGAAATTTTTTGATATTTGCAACCATAGTAAAACAAAGACTTATATTTTTGATATTTATTTTATATATTTAAGTGACATTTAATAAAGAAAAATCAACCAAAAAATGAGTTCACGTGTCACCTCTGACACAGGTATCATAAGTTCGCCATCACCGGCCTAGACTCTTACATGGTAAGAGACCATATGGAGAAAAAGGCAGCAGGGAGCCAGTGATCTAGCTGAAATCATCATCTGAATGCAGCTGCAGGAGGGAGCCTAGCAAGACCAGAACCCACAGAATCAGACACAAAAAAAAGAAAAAAAGAATTACTGTTAAAATACCAAGTTTTGAGATAGTTTGTTGTGCAGCAAATAGAAAGCACTCAATAAATGGTATTATAATTGGTGCTGGTGAGGGATTCAGCTAAATACATGGATCATCTTTTCTTAGATCACTGATATCTCCCCCCTTTTCACTGGAATAGGCTGGGAGAAATGAGGCTTATTATATGAGCAGATTTTACAAATGTGTCTTGTCTTTTTATTAAAAGAGAATATTGCTGGATATCAACTCAACAATATTTTGTTAACATTTCAAATTGCCATATACATTTGAAATGATATAGAAGCATATTTCTTCAAACATTTACAATTCAGACTTTTCGGTAACTTGGTTATGGTGGGACTTACAAAGCCTTTATATTGGAGGATCTGAGGCCTCAACAAAGACTTAGCCTTTTAACCTAGCATTCCATAGCCCAGAGAATGACACTTTAATTTTCACTTCTTTTATGTTCTCTTTCCTAAATCCTCTTTTTTTCTGTCTATGTATATATATATATACATATATATATATATATCCTTTCCCTTCTCACCATACCTTTCCTATCTCTTCTCCTTATTGTGATGATTAAATAAGATCTTTCCTACTGAATTTTAAGCACCCGGAAGGAAGAGATGTCTCATCTATTCTCTAAGGAACATTCTTTGCTTAGAACAGTGCCTGGCACACAGAAGATATGCAATGAATGTGTGTTGAATGAATTAAATAATGCATGCAAAAGCACTTAGAACATGTCTGGCATAAAGTAGATGTTGCTCAATAAATGTAATCTATGACAGTGCAACACTGTATTAAATGAGATCATATTTATCTTTTAAAATTTATTTTTATTGATTTCAGAGAGGAAGGGAGAGGAAAAGAGAATAGAAACATCAACGATGAGAGAGAATCATTGATCGGCTGCCTCCTTCGTCCCCCCAACCTCCCCCAGCCCCGCTGGGGAACTAGCCCCCAACCTGCACATGTGCCCTTGACCCGAATCGAACCCAGGACCCTTCAGTCCGCAGGCCAATGTTCTATCCACTGAGCCAAACCAGCTAGGGCATTCATATTTATCTTTAAAGTATTTTATTACGTTTAGTCTTTCTCCCTTTCTTTTCCAGTCATTGTCTCTTTCTTCTTCCTCTCTCTCCCCTACTCTTCCTCCTCCTCCTCATTCTTCTTTTCTTTATTTCTTTTTGTCATTGCATTTTCTCTCCTACCTTTACTTGTGGCCTTCCAGGGACACTCTTTTTTAAAAAAAAATATATTTTATTGATTTTTTACAGAGAGGAAGGGAGAGGGATAGAGAGTTAAAACATCGATGAGAGAGAAACATCGATCAGCTGCCTCCTGCACACTCCCTACTGGGGATGTGCCCGCAACCAAGGTACATGCCCTTGACCGGAGTCGAACCTGGGACCCTTGAGTCCACAGGCCGACGCTCCATCCGCTGAGCCAAACCAATTAGGGCCAGGGACACTCTTAGGTGTTGTTTTGTCTTACCTCAGTGGATGTGCAGGAAAAGATTTTGGAACTGGATGAAATTTAACTGTGATTTGTAGCTGACTTAGGTGTTCGCATAAAATTCTGTCATTGAGGTTGAGTCCAATTCTGGCGCTACTGAATATTTTAACTAGGGCCGAGGTTATGGAAAATAGCAAGCTTATTGAGTGATAATCAAATGCCTGAGTGTTCATGTTTCGGAGCATGTGGGTGTTTCTAGTTCCTTTTGGTGAGTGGCCATGCTGTTCTTGGCAGTAGAAATGTGAGCAGAGTAAGTAGAACTGATTTAGCCAATTTTCTCTTCCCCTTTTTCTCTGTAAGGGGATGGGAATGTACTGTGACACAGTGGGCCAGTTCTTTCTCAAGCTGGTAACATTATGAAATTCCTGTTGAAAAGCAAGCTGGATTGGTGGAAACCAGATTCCCATATTCTCTCCTAAGCTGTTTTTCAAGGTAAATCCCTTATGTTTAAAATCGTGACTTCCCAGGGCTAGATCGGAAAATAAGGAGCTTTGGCCCTATCACCAGAAACAATTATCCAGATGTCTCAGTTTCCTTGGGTAGTCACTCATGTAGGAAGATGTCTTCTCTTTTTGGCTAGCCTTTCAGATTCAAATCAGAAGTGTTTCATGAATCTGCAGGCCAAAGGCTGGGTAGCTTGGCCTGAGCATAAATCAGTATTGATGCTGTTCTTAACACAGCCTTTTTTAAAAAAAAATGTTTTTTTTTTAATTTTTAGGAAGTTCGGAAGGGAGAGGGACAGAGAAATTGAAACATCCAATGATGAGAGAGAATCATTGATATCATTGATTGGCTGCCTCCTGCACACCACCCCCACTGGGGACCAAGCCCACAACCAGGGCATGTGCCTTGACTGAGAATCAAACCAGTGACTTCCTGGTTCATGGCTTGATGCTCAACCACAGAGCCACACTGGTCAGGCAACACAGCCTTAAAAAAATTTTTTTGCAAGGCAAGTATCTTCACTTTTGCAGAAGGTTGTGCAGCCAACACAGGGTCTCTTAACCACACACACTGAGCAGGCAGTCCCCTCGGGGTTTTATTGCTGACCCATAGCTGCCTCCTGCATGCTCCCTACTGGGGACTGAGCCCGCAACCCGGGCATGTGCCCTTGACTGGAATTGAACCTGGGACCTTTCAGTTCATAGGCCAATGCTCCATCCACTCAACCAAACCAGCTAGGGTTGCCTTTCTATGATTCAACTAGAGGCTTGGTGCAGGGTCCCTCAGCCTGGCCTGCGTCCTCTTGTAATCTGGGACCCCTCAGGGGATGTCAGACTGCCAGTTTCGGCCTGAACCCCAGCAGTTGGACATCCCCTGAGGTGTGGCCTGTGAGGATTGTGCTGAAACTGTCAATCTGACATCCCCGGAGGGATGTAGTAGTGCACAAAGTGGCAGGTGGCCGGGGAGAAGCCTGAGCCTGGGTGCCTGAGCTGTGGTGCCTCGCTGTACCTGCTGCCACCATTGCTTGGGTAGCAGGTAGCGCTGCTGGGGAGGAGGGAGAGGATTGGGCTGCCACAGCTGTGCTTGCCAGCTTTGAGCCTGGCGTCTGGTGCCTGTAGGGCAGCTGAGTGGCACTCCCACTGTGGGAGCGCACTGACCATCGGGGCAGCTCTTGCATTGAGAATCTGCCCCCTGGTGGTTAGTGTGCATCATAGCGACCAGTCAATTGGTCGGTCAGTCATTCAGTCACTTAGGCTTTTATATATATAGATAGATTAGGCCAGTGGTCGGCAAACTGCGTCTCGCAAGCCACATGCGGCTCTTTGGCCCCTTGAGTGTGGCTCTTCCACAAAATACCAACTTCTGCTCATGGGCCACGAAGTTTCAATTGCACTGTACATGCGCGCCTGCATGTGGTATTTTGTGAGCCTCAGTTTGCCGACCACTGGATTAGGCTAATAGGTAGCTTAGGCTTCTTGGCCCTGCTAATGTTCAACCTAGTCCTGTTATTTAGTCATATAACATATATCCCTGCTTATATTCTTCTGCCACATAAGACCAATGTTTTAAAACCTGAGTGTTGGGAGAAGAAAGGGTGAGTTTGTGAGTCTCCTGTCACCTTTTTTCAAAATTGCTTTTGGCACTCTGTTTTTCCCCCCTTCCTCCAAACATCTGATTATTGTATAGGTAATGATTTACCAGGCCTCTTTACTAGTTAACCAACCTAGTAAAGCAACCTAGATTCAGGATAGGGAGATTTTGAAGGATTCAGACCATTGATTCTCAGACATATTAACTTAATTGGCATAAAGGACTCCGCAACACACCAGATATACCCCCATCCATTCCACTTCTGGTAAGAAAAGAATTTGATAACAAAGAATTAGGAGCAAAATAGTAATCTAAAATGGCAGCATCATAATGCTTATGCATGAACAAAGTAATCAAAAACAAAAATAGCACAAACCAGAAGGGCTATATTTGAAACTCAAGAAACTCTGTAAAAAAACAACAACATCCTTTTTGAAAATTATGGAAATTCCAGCAATCTATGTTGTCACATGTGCAGCAGGAAATTTGCATCATTGCCAAACTTTCTGTGGCAGCCAAAGTTTTCAATAATTGTCAGTTCTGTATTTATTTCTTCGGGGGGGGGGGGGGAATATAAATTTTAATATTAATAATTAATGAAGGAAGCTTTTAAATACTTAGTCATATATAAAAACTAGTGCCCTTGTACACTGATTTGTGCACATTGAGGGGAAATTAATTAGAAGGTGGCCGGCAGGGCGGGCCTGGGCAAGACAGGCCAGACACACCCTAGAGCCAACCTCCCATTGTCCCTCCCCGGCCGGCCACACCTGGGCCGCTGCAGATTGAAGGATGTCTGCGGAGTGAGCGGGGATCCTTCCAGCAGGTGGGGTCCCTCGGCCTGGCCTGCAGAGATAGGGCTGAAACTGCCTCTCTGACATCCCCCAAGGGGTCCTGGATTGCGAGCGGGTGGTTCTTGGGTGATGCACCTCAGAATCGGGTTCCCTCCTCTCTGGTTCCGGGGTGCGTCACCCGAGAACCACTGCTGCCAAGTCACTGAAGCTCGGCAGCTGCTGTGTTGAGCGTCTGCCCCCTGGTGGTCAGTGCATGTCATAGCTACTGGTCGGATAGTCGGACGGTCACTTAGCCTTTTATATATATAGATGAAGGTCCCTGGTCTTGAATGGCATTTTCTCTAAGAGTTGAAGAAAGAACTCGCATATTTGGATCTTTCCATGGTTTGTTAGGAAGACTAGTGGGCCAGAACTGTACTTGGAAACATGCTGGCCTAAATGACTATGACATCCTTATGAGCTTTCTCTGGTCTTGTGTTCTTCAAACTACAACTGTCCTCCAAGTTGTTGAGTAATAATTTGATTTCTACATTAAAATGATCGTTTTACTAACACAGGTATAATAAATAGCTGAAACTTTCCAGGGACTATTAGGCAACAGGTTCAAAATTTAAAAATATGTATCTCTGTTGACCCACGAATTCCACTCCTAAAGAAATAATTATGTTATGAACAAAGATGCATGTGCAAAGATATTTATTACAGCATATTTTAATATATTTGGTGTATATTAGGCCCTAACTGGTTTGGCTCAGTGGATAGAGTGTCAGCCTGTGGACTGAAGGGTCCCAGGTTCAATTCTGATCAAGGGCATGTACCTTGGTTATGGGCACATTCCCAGTGGGGGGTGTGCAGGAGGCAGCTGATTGCTGTTTCTCTCTCATCATTATTTCTAATTCTCTCTCCCTCTCCCTTCCTCTCTGTAAAAAATCAACAAAATATATTAAAAAGAAAAGAAAAGAAAATAGCTGGAAGTTTATATTATACCATGTTAATAGAGATTATCTTTTTATAGTATTACTAGTGGCCCAGTGCATGGATTCATGCACATTGTAAGGAAATTAATTAGAAGGTGGCCAGAAGGGTGGGACTGGGTGAAACGGGCTGGACATGCCCTGGAGCCAACCTCCCATGCCCCCTACCCGGCTGGCCACACCTGGGGTGGCACCGGGGCTCAAAGGGTGTCTGCAGTCACTGCAGCTTGGCAGTATACCAGATTCGGGGCCAACAATGCCCCAGGAACAACATAACCCATGACTGAAGGTGGAATTGCACAGCCCCGTGAGAAATTGGGCTCCCTACTCTGTGGTTCGGGGTCTGTCACCTGAGAACCACTGCTGCCAAGTCATCGCAGCTTGGCAGCTCCTGCATTGAGTGTCTGCCCCTTGGTAGCCAGTGTGCGTCATACCTACCAGCCAGTCGGATGGTCGGACAGTTGGATGGTCGCTTAGCCTTTTATATATACAGGTGGGCATTTCTCAAATGTCTACAATAAACACATATTACTTCTGGACTAAAAAAAAGGTATTTAAATATACTTGAAACAAAAAGATCATTTTTGCAGCAGTGGTTAGAAGAACACGAATGAGGGAGATTGGATGAGAGGTTTTTGAAGTGGTTCAGGCAAAAGCACAATGCAAGTGGGAACCAAGGATTGGCAGTTTGGGTAGAGAAGGGAAAAATGATTGAAGACATATTCAGTAGTCCTATGAGAACTATAAACACATACCATACCTTCAAGTCAATAATAAAATTGATTTTTTAAAAGAGCCAACATGATTCATTTATATCCCTATAGTATCTTTAAATATACATTTAAAGAAACTCAGAGCCAACTCTGATGATAGAATTTTGGTTTTCTGGCTTGTTCAGTGAAGTGAATGGAGGTCCAGTTGATCAAGGAAAAGAAAGTAAGAGGACTGGATTGTGTTGGGAGAGAATCAATTCAGTTTGGACATGTGGAGTTTGAGGGGTATGTACTAAGCTGTGGTACATGAGTCTGAAGTTCAGGTGTGGTCACCAGATATAGAATTAGAGATCATCAGTATATGAGCAATTGTTAAAATTGGGTGGTTTTTAAAGATTGCATAGAGAGTGAACAGTGAGAAAAAGACCAAGCAGGGACCCCTGTCGAACCACAACAGTTCAGAGCAGGACAAGGAAGAGGAGGTCACTGAGAAGATTGAGGAGTAGTGAGCTAGGCCAGCCTGTAATATACTAATCCAGGTTCAAAGCCTGGCAAGAATGACCGGTTGGACAACTTCAAGGTGGTTTTCATTTTAGCTTACTTCCAACTCTGCAGGCAAGCACTGCAGCAGGCACAGGAAATGAGAATGAAAGTGAGTGATAGACTCTGGAATTTCTTCTGCTCCTTATGGGCATGTGACCAAAATTCAGTGCTTAGCACAGTCCCTCTCAAGTCTGATCTGCCACTCACTGCTCTTCGGGTTGGGGAAGGGTTTGTTGCTACCACTTATGGCAATTTCTTGCTGTTCCATAGGCACATGTCTATATGTTCTCTCCTTGCTGCCTTTCCACTGCACCAGGCTCAGCCATGACATACCAACAGTGGCCAGAGGGATTTGGAGGGAAAGGATGTTAAGGGGGGACAGAATTTCAAGGAAGGCATTGTCAACCATGTCAGATGCCAGATACTATATGTGCTGGAAAGTTCCCACTGCATTTGGCAATTTAGAGGCTATTGCATCCACACATATGGGGTACCACCAAGCTCAGATTCCAAGAAAGTCATTTCCCCCCAAAAAACTCATTTTGTTCTCATGAAATATAATAAAAATACATTTTTTAGCTATGGTATTTTGTTATGGCAGCCTGAGCTGACTAAGTCATCCATCCTACCAAACTCCTTCATTTATGGTGATTTTTTTCTTGGCCCTGTTGTCTCTTCTAATAGTCCAGCCTTTTTAAAGGAGCTCGCCTGTCTATCATACAGGCTGGTATAATATATCCCAATTGTGGGCTGTATTCAACATCTTCCATAAGGCTCTTGTGTCCCATACACATCAAGGAATGTGTCTGGGTACCAATTTCACTGTCACCAGACCTTTCCAACAGGTAAGAAAACTGTTGGATGTTGGTCTTTTCAGAGTTGGACTTCTAGATGACTCAGGTCTGTTAGGGTCATTTCTGACTCACAAATGCCCAATTCCCCTTAAGTGGCAAAATAAAAGAAACAAAGTAAAGGGGGGAAGTGTAACACAGAATTATAAATACTGCGTTTTATAAACAGGGTGTATGTCCATCAACAATACTTAGCCTCTTCTGGTAGGGACAAGGCACCTCCAATCTTGTGTCTGTTAGGCCAACTTCATTGGGGCCCCAAACTGAAGCAACATATGTATCCGTATCTTTTTGTACGTGTGTCATCGTTTATTATTGGTTTCCCATCTGCCCTGCTCTGAAGCAGGAGGGGGAAGAGAAGACAGAGGAAAATTATGAGCTCTTTGGAGGGATAGTGCCAGATATTAAATCTGTAAACAAAATAGATTGAACCAGAAAGAATGAGTCAGAGACAAAGGAAGCATGAAAGCCACAGCCATTGGGAAAATATCACCTGAAAGTGCTGACTGAATTTCCCTGTGTATTTATGATTGGCCCTTTAAGTCCCATCAGCACAATTTGGTTCCTGCACTGCTTGTACCTCACTGCCCTGTTGAGTGCTTTTTCATTGTTTCCTCATATGGAGCCCTAGATTCATTTATATAATGCAAACTGATGACCCGTGGTGAGATTGTCCCTTCCTCTGGTGATAATGATCCTGTCACACCAGGTTGCTGTTTCATTGGAGCGTGAAGAGAGTTAGGCTGATTGATTTGAGTCTGAGCTGGAGTAAAATAAGGATTTTACTAGAGGTCTCTTAGTCTTCCTGCATAATGCCTCGGAGGGTGCTTAAAACTAGCAGCTATCTGAATGCCCCGCCTTCTTGGAGTTGGTCTGTAACAGAAGTTGCAAATGGGCAACCCCTGGGTGGGTTATATTTATTTGCTCTACCCAGGATTAGGAATTCAGTTGCTAACATTGTTTCTCTTTAAAACTGGAATATCTGGAACATTGGACCTGCATCCCCTCCTGGAAAATATTGACTGAGTGGATCACATAAAGGCACTTGAGTTTGTCTCATGGTCTGTAGGAGGGAGGTGCAGGGGAGGATACACCGTTTTCCCTCTATCCTCCTAGATTCACTGTCTGGGCCCTCGAATCAAACTGATGATAGATTAACAAAAGAAAAAAGTTTAAATTGCATGGGTAGACATGGGAGTTTCACAAAGAAATAAGACTCAAGTAGGTAGCCAGATTCTTGAGGTTTACATACCATCCTGTGCCAGGCAAAGGAAAAAGGGTTTGGGGCTTCTGCGTTGGGGAAGCACATTATGGGAAGGTATAAGGGGAGGAAATAAACGGTAAATATGGGTTGTCTGGTTATGCAGGTAAGAGCCTCTCAGATGATAAAAGTCATCTCTCTTCCTGATTCAGAGGCACCTTTATAAATGAAAATTTCCTTTATAAATGTAAACTACTTTTGCAAATGAGGAAATTTATACTCTCTATTTAGGCAGTCAGGGGTAGGTAAAGAGCTTTTCTTGCCTTTGCTGGTTCTCAGTTGCCTTTAGCTCAAAACGATCCATATTCAAAAGAGACATATCTGGGGGTGACTTATCTGGTACCCTATAGAAGGAAACTAGCATTTATTCTATGCATTCCTTCTATGCAGGAACCACTATGCCTTATAATTTGTATGTATGATTTCATTTGATTTTCCAAACAACCCAGTAAGATTTGAGCTCCAAAGCTGTAGGGACCATGCTCTAGGTAAACTGGCTTTTCATAATTTGTAAACATCCCTTACAGAATTCACCTCCATTCTTTGTCCACACTGTTTCTTTTGCTTAGAACATAGCTGTCCTTTTTCTTATGTGTTCACATTCTACCCAGCTCCCTTCTTCTCATCTCTCCCTCCCTCCTTCTCTACCTTTATAATTCTTTTAAAAATAAGCTTCCCCCCAAGAAAGTCCCGAAGAGCATTGAATTGCGTTGGTCCCTGAGCACTGTGCTCTGTGGTAAGTGATTGGAATGCTAATCTGCTGGAAGGTAAGGAAGACCTGTAGGAAGTGCCCACCGTAAAAGAGAATTTAAGAAAGTGAGACTCTCCCAATCTTCTTGTTCCCTGGTGCTTTTCCCTAGAGACATCTACAGTTACCAGTTTCTTTCCTCCCTTGTTTCCAGGCCCAAGTGAAATCCCAGAGCTGCAAATTAGAGTCACTTGCAAAGCATTTAAAAATCTTGATGGTGAGTTTCTGTACCTGGCCCACTGTCCTTGCTCTGGAAGGGTCTAATATTTTCCATTAAAAATTAGCTAATATTTAAAAGTCAGGGACTTAAGGCAATTCTATACACACACATTCACACACACACATGAGCACGCACACACACGAACAATAGATTGCAAGCAAGGGACCCCACTTTCCTACAGGGCAACATTGAACATTAACTAACAAAAAGTATCTGCCCTACTATCCCACATGAGCCCAGCCTCCAGCCACTCACCAACTTGAAAGCCTTTTGCATATCCATTATCCCCAAAACCTCAGTTGGTATTAAATCTTCATTTTGTAGATGAGGAAACTGAAGACTAGCAAGCTAAGGGATATACCTAGCGCTACATAGCAACAGAGCAGGATGAAGACCCATCACTTTTCACTTTTACTTCAGTGCTCCCCCCCCCCCCTTCTATCTGGGCAATCAGCTATTAGTCCCTCCAGGCTAATAGACTTGATAGCCACTATATGGCCAAACTCTGTAAGTTAACGGTATACAATGTTTTCAAGAAGGGGAACCCTCTATCTAGTCTTTACTACTTACTAAGAATATCGTCACCCTAGCCAGTTTGGCTCAGTGGATAGAGTGTCGGCTTGCAGACTGAAGCGTCCCGGATTAGATTCTGGTCAAGGGCATGTACCTTGGTTGCAGGCTCCCGGCCCTGGTCATGGGGGCATGTGGGAGGCAACCAATCGATCAGTGTTTCTCTCTGTCTCTTCCTCTTCCACTCTCTCTAAAAATAAATGGAAAAAATATCCTCAGGTGAGGATTAATAAAAAAAAAGAATATTGTCTATAAAGTACCTAACAGTGACTAGTACATAGAAGGGGCTTAATGAGAGATAGTTATTATTATCTATTCTGTTTCTATAGCATCCTTTGATGCCCTTTTCCTTTTCCCCCCTACTCTCCATACCCCTGGTTGGATAATTTCATCTCTTTCTCTAAATCCTGGTATGTTATCTTTATCTCTATTACAGCACATAATCACCTTGTATTATATATTTTTACATGTCTCTCTACTCCCTTAGATTCCTTTTTATTATCAGTCTCTCTAGCACAGGACCTGGCCCAAGGTAGGTGCTGAATAAATACTCATTGAATGTAACTGAAATTCAATTGCACAGTTGCAAGATACATTAAATCATATTCTAATTTGATGCATAAGCATCCTGTGAAACAAGTACTAATATTATTATTAACTAGAGGCCTGGTGCACGGGATTTGTGCACTGGTGGGGGCATAGCCTGTGGGGATTGGCCTGCTATGGGAGTGCCACTCATCCTGGTCTGCCAAACGGCTGTGGACCCACCCTCTGAGCGGCTGCTCCCTGGTCCCGCATCTTCTGTGGAGCCAGAGCACTTGCCTCTCCAGGGGTTCCTGATCGGGTTGGGCCCAAGGAGAATAGCACTGAGAGGCGATGGAGTAGGCTTCAGTCCCACAGCGGCCACGAATCTGCCTCCCAGCCTCCGGGGTCAGCTCTGCGAACCCAGCAGTGGTGTTGCTCGGCCTGTGGGCATCCAGAGGAGGTAGCAGGGAGTGAGGAGGAGGAGCCTGGGGCGAGGAGGCAAGGATCGCAGCCTGGGTTCCTGCCCGTTGGCCTGAGGTTTGCAGTGGCAGCAGCCACTCATCCCAGTCAGCCAAGTGGTGCTCCCACTGTGGTAGCACACTGACCAAAAGGGGGCAGCTCCTGCATTGGGCATTTGCCCTCTGGTGGTCAGTGTGCATCATAGCGACTGGTCGACCGGTCGTTCTGGTTGTTCCGCCATTCGGTTGCTGGGCTTTTATTATATAGGATATCATTATACCCATATTAAAAATGTGGAAACAGAAGCTCAATAGTATCTGATAATTTCTTTCCAATTAGTGATACTCAGCTGATATTTACTAGGTTTTCCATCAAACTGTTAGGGGCAGAAATAGAACAGTAGAGACTAGCGATAGTTATAAGAAATATTAATCATACTCTGTTAATTGTGATTGTTTTGTTCTGATTAAAGAAAGCATATTCTGATCTGGCTGGGAGTTGTACGCCCCAGTGAGTTAAGAGCTGCCTGTTGTCATGGAAAGATGAATAATCTTGTGATACTGGAGGCTCCTCCACTGCCCTTTGCAAACCCCCAGCCTGCATTGCCTGCAATCTGTAACCACTTACCCATTTTTATTCCTTTTGCCTACTTCCCCTTGTAATTTTGTCCTTTTACCCCATATAAGCAGCTGGCTTATGAGGGTGTGCAGAGCAGATTTTCATGGATGACCTGCTGCTCTCCTACACTGCCAGCACTATAGGAATAAACGCTCATATATGACTCAACACTGACTCTGCTTAATTGGCTCAAGTAGTGACAGCCCAGACCCATTGGTTGTCTGATTTCAAAATGGTTGACTCTAACCCTGGCAGGTTTGGCTTAGTGGATGGAGCATTGGCCTGTGTACCTCAGTTGCAGGCTTGACCCCGGGCTGAGGTGGTACAGGAGGCAACCAATCGATGTGTCTCTCTCACTGTCTCTCTGTCTCTTCCCCTCCCTTCCACTCTCTCTAAAAATCAATGGAAAAATATACCCGGTGAGGATTAACAACAAAACAAAAACAAAACGGTTGACTGTTTTTCTTTGCTTTTCTTTATAATTTCTGTGAAGTTTTCACCTTCATGGCAGAGCCTAAGCCTTCTGTGAATCTCTATGCCCAGCATGAGGTGTGGCAGGCGTAGATGCCAGTAATTGTTGATTTCAATTTAATGTCCACTTCCATATGTTAAAAGCTACATCTGTTACCACTCTAGGGAAATATTTGAAAGAGCTGCTTAAAAGTTGCTAATGGTTAAGTATATTTTCACTCTGTCTGAACACCAAATATACTCACTCTGTTATCACGGATGGGATGCCTTGGTAAGACAGAAACAGGGCCAGAGAGACTTGTATCTTTGAGAAAAGAAAGACATGGGAAATAGCAGGGTAACTGGACCCTGTCTGAGAGAGAATTCTCTCTTTGTGCTGACACCAGAGAAATGCAGGGCTGTCATGTGAGGAGCAGTTAGACTCTTTGTGTATCAGGTAAGGCAGAAAAGAGAGGACTAAGGTCGAAGGAAAGGAGGAATTAGAAGGGGCCAAGTGATTGAAATCAACAAAGCGAACGGGCCAAGAAATATGAGAAATGGAGAGGAAGGAAAGGCTGAGAGGGTGCTCTGTCGATAGCATTTGAAAGAGAGTAAGGAATGCAACGTGACCTGCTGTGAAGGAGCCACAAGATACCATCTGTATTCTTTTTCCTGTGAGACACTTTCTTCTGAAAAGGATTGTCATCATTGAACCCCACATGCTACTGCAGAATTTTATTGGTGGTATTGCTTTTAAAATGTAGACTATAATTTTACTTTCAGGGTTTAATTTATGATAGCATTTTGTTATTCTGTAAAATTGAAACATGCTAAGTCATCCTGTCAAGAGCGATAATAAGTCAGGAAGCTCGGATATTTTTTCCCTATCATCATGGTTGCTGATTTCAATAGAGAATACCCCACATGCAAGAAACAGTTCCTGGTATTAGCAGTGGGTTTGATATCATGTTTTGAGCTAATATGATTTTCTGGTCAAGAGCCATTTGTGTCTGAATAAAAATGACAGCTATGGTAACAATTTGTCATATTCTCCTTGCAGCAAGTTCCTTTTGTTCATGAGGTCTGTTATTGAAGAAGAATTTAGCTGTAGGTAAATGACCCTCGCCTTCTGTCTTTAATGGAAACTCAGCCTGCCACAGTTAATATTTTTCATGACAATAAATCTTGGAAGAAGAACCTAATGTGCTGTAAAAGCAAAGGAAAAAATTACTGGGTTTCAGCACACATTTTCCTGTACAAACAATTCCTTGCTTTCACATAAAGAGAGCTCTCTGTTTTTATTTTATTTTTTTCTTACACTTCCTTTTTTTTTCTATTTTTGTTTATTTGGAAAGGAGTATGAGATTACTATAATCACTCTCTGGGCGTGGAGTGTGGGCTTGATCTATGTATTAGGAAAAGAAGTGAAGAGGAACTCAATGAAAGGCCTTTAACTACATTGTGTTACTTCAGTATTTCTTTGTAGCATGGACCCAGCACAGGCACCTCAATGACTTGAGAGAAATTCAAATTGTATCAGTTAGCTATTGCTGCATAACTCATCACCCCACAACTTGGTGGTAAACAAGAAACTTTCAGGGCAGAAAGTTTTTTCTGAAAGAAAAATGCTAGCCAGAAAACAAAACAAAACACACACACACAAAATTATTTTTACCTCTGTAACACCTAGTAAGAACTCACATAACCAATATTTTCAGAACATACTACAGCATCCTACTTTCCACAGACCTAGTATTCCACAGAAAGCACTTTGGGAACTAAAGCTTTAGGAAGGTCTTGAATGCTGGAACTTAATGCTGTTTTTGAAAGTCAAATCCACCTAAAATTCATCCACACACCCAGAGTTTACTTAGGTTCAGCCAGGACTCCCACCACACTCCCATTTGTTGAGAACCTTTTGTCAGATATTTGTATAATGACCTCATTTAATTTAACCCTTACACTATTCCTGGTTTTGCCGATGAGGAAACCAAGGCCCAGAGAAGTTAAACGACCTAAAGATCCCAGTTCCTACAGCTGGTAAGTAGCTGAGATTTGAATCTTTGTGTCTTATCTCTAAGTCCAGTGCTTTTTCTGCTACCTCCTCTATCTGCCCATTCCCTCTTTGAATGTCCGTCCCCGCCTCCATCTGCAATCAGTTGCCTTAGACCCGGATTGCCAAATAAAAGACACAAGTGCTATCATTTCCCACTTCCACACTCATGATAAATGTCACTGGTTTAATTTCATCCTCTCTTCCTTGCTCAGCCTGATGTAACTTTCTCCAGACAATTATTGGTTGACTAGAGTTAGCATTTGAACTAACAACCATTACTTTGTTCTTAGACTTTGTATTAGTTATCTATTGCTGGGTAACAAACTACCCCAAAACACAATGGCTTAAAAATGGTAAAAATCACTTATGATCACAATGTATATGGGTCCAGAATTCAGGCAAGGCTCAGCAAAATGCTGTCCCCGCTCCCCCATGCCTTGGAGCATATTCAGTTCAGACTTGAGGCTGGGCTGAGTCATCTGAAGGCTTGTGTCTAATGGTTGATTCTAGTTGTTGACTGAGGACTTATGGCGGCTATAGTCTGAATATCCTCATGTGTCCTCGCTGTGTAACTTGGGCTTCCTAAAAATGTGATGCCTTGATTCCAAAGGCTAGAATCTTGAGAGAGCACATGCCATCACAGTGCATCCCTTCTGCCACATTCTATTTCTTAGACATGAATCACTAAGTCTTGGCCATTTTTAAGGGACAGTAAGTTATTCTCCACTTTTTTTTTGTAATAGTACAGTGATTTCAGTTTTATGTATTTTTTTGTTATTAATGCTCACCCGAGAATATTTTTCCATTGATTTTTTTCTTTTCTTTTTTTTAGAGAAAGTGGAAAGGAGGGAGAGAGACACACAGAGAGAAACATCGATGTGACAGAGACACATCAATTGGGTTGCCGCCTGCACACACCCTGACCAGGGCCGAGGATTGAACTTGCAACTGAGGTATATGCCCTTGACTGGAATCGAACCTGGGATCTTTCAGTCCGCAGGCCGATGCTCTATCCACTGAGCCAAACCGGTTTCGGCTATTCTCCACTTTTCAAAGGGAGGAGCATCAAGTAATTTGTGAACATATTTTAAAACCACCAAAAGATTCTAACAAAAAAACAAACAAAACCCACCAGATGTAAGCACATATTGGACATAGATGGAGTCTGTGCAATATTCTTTGTGTGGGCCTCAAATAGCACTATGAATAATTATGTATTGGCATGAAGTTTTTTGTTGCTAGCATTGGGAGCAATTCTGTTCAGAACCTTATACACAGCGCACCCACAGTGAATAGGTGCTGGGTGGGAGAGGATTACCTTGGGATCTTAACCTCTCTGCCCTTCCTTGGGTCTTAAAGAAAATTCCCTTAGTCAGTGAGAGGTTTGGCTAGACTCAGAAATAAGACCTCTGACAGAAAAAGCTGAGGGAAGTACATTTAGGGCCTATTCCTTGTGTGTAATCCCATAAAACAGTGTTGTGCCTCCAGTGCTTCTGTCCATATTTTCATTATTCACTGCAAGTTTTTATGCACAATGAATTAGCAAGGACTCTTTTAGAAAGTAACAAATAACAAAAAGGAATTTATTGATTCACTTAATTGGGAAGTTCAAGGGGATGAATTTGTCATGACAGGATCCAGGCCCTCAAAGAATATTTAGAATACAGTTTCTTTTGGTCTGCCTCTGTATTTTAACCGTACTTCCTGCTCTGTTGGCTTTAATCTCAGGTGAGCTGTTCACAGGAGGCAGCCCAGATGGACAGCACCAGCTCCAAGCCTACATTCTACTGGCTTCTTAAACCCACTAGACCAGTGGTTCTCAACCTGTGGGTCGCAACCCCTTTGGGGGTCGAACAACCCTTTCACAGGGGTCGCCTAAGACCATTGGAAAACACATATATAATTACATATTGTTTTTGTGATTAATCACTATTCTTTAATTATGTTTAATTTGTAACAATGAAAATATGTCCTGCATATCAGATATTTACATTACGATTCATAGCAGTAGCAAAATTACAGTTATGAAGTAGCAACGAAAATAATTTTATGGTTGGGGGTCACCACAACATGAGGAACTGTATTAAAGGGTCGCGGCATTAGGAAGGTTGAGAACCACTGCACTAGACCAAATTGCCTCTCTTCCTATAGCTCCAGAAAGTGCCAAGGTTGACACTTGCCACAGTCTGTTTGGGGTGCTGTAACAAAGGGCAGCTTATAAACAGCAGACATTTCTTTCTTACAGTTCTGGTAGCTGGAAGTCCAAGATCATGGTGCTAGCAGATTTGCTGTGGTAGCTGGTGCAGGCCTGCTTCCTGGTTTATGAACAGTGCCTTCTTGCTGTGTCTTCACATGATGGAAGGGGCAAGTGATCACTGTGTGGTCTCCTTTATAAGAATACTAATCGTATTCATGAAGTCATGATTTAAGCACCTCCCAAAAGGTCCCCCCTACTAAAACCATCTATAGAGGTTAGGACTTTAACATATAAATTTTGGGGGGATGCAAACATTCAGACCACAGCAATGCTGATTGACCTGCACTGGGTCACAGCTCATCCCTAAGCCTATCACTGTGACATGGAATCCTGGCCTGGCTCATGGGCAGTAGTCCCTCTTGAACCTATGAACTAATATTGGGGTAATTTGTTCCTCAAAAGGATGAGATGGGCTTTATTTGCAGAAGAGGGCATGCTAGGTGAAGGCAACAGATGACATAGCTTTGACCCTGAGGACGTGCTCTAATCTCTGCTCTCCTATTCCCATCCTGGCTTTTCATTCAGCTCTCTTGACTCTCACAACCATTCCTTCTCCACTTGTAGCCTCTGATTTTCCCAGGACAACTTAAGGGCAAATACACCCTTTCAAAGTCTTAAGGTCTAACTCTTGACTGCTGACACTGTGGTTTACGTCCATGACTCCTTGCATTCTTGGCCCGCTAAGGATTTGAGGGGCATAGAGCACTTTGATTTTGGTCTCAACTTTCTGGACTCCTAACCTGTCTTTCAGAGGCTGGAAGTGATTACTCCTTGACCTGTGGCCTTGACTTTGGGCCTCTTGACTCCTTAGTCTCTGGTATTGACAAACCTGTTAACTCCTCACTTCCCTTGCATCCCGTCTCTTGGTTTATTTTAGTACTCTGCCTTGTTACTAAGTAAGTCTTGGCTTAATAGTATATCTAGGACCAAGCAATTTCCTAACACACATCCACTGATCTTTGTGATGGGCTATGCTTTCTCCATTGACAGGCCTCCTTCTCCCTTTCTTCTTTTGGAAGACAAGCTGGGGTACAGTGTATTGGATTCAGAACCAGAAGTTCTGAATTCAAAATCTGGCATATGTGACTTTAGGCAAGGATTTTTAGTCTCTCTGAGCCCCAATTTTCTCATCTTTAAAATGGGTAGAATACTGTCGACCTCATAGGATCGCCTTGAAGATTAAATAGGAGAATATAGATATTGCAAGATAATAATAGGTAATTCTAAAATGCTAAGGTGTGCATTTATTTAAAATTAATTTATTTTTTCTCTCTTCTAAGCATTTTCCCTTTATGTGTTTTCCCCATTCAAGTAGCTAAGCCATTCTGTGCTCATTAACTAAGGGAAGGAAATGCCAGAGCAGAAAAATCAAATAGGAATCTTTCTGGCTTTGGTTTTCAAAAGCTTAAAGCCCTTAAGGCAGTGGTTGGCAAACTGCGGCTCGGCAAACCGCGGCTCACGAGCCACATGCGGCTCTTTGGCCCCTTGAACGTGGCTCTTCCACAAAATACTGGCTCTTACACAAAATACCGACTTCTGCTCATGGGCCACAAAGTTTCAATTGCACTGTACTTGTGCGCTTGCACGTGGTATTTTGTGGAAGAGCCACACTCAAGGGGCCAAAGAGCCGCATGTGGCTCACGAGCCGCAGTTTGCCGACCACGGCCTTAGGGGGAACACTGAGAGCCCTGGACATGGCCAAAATGAGTGAGAGTAAGGGGTTTGAAGAGAGAGAGACTCTCCTTCCGACTGGCAAAGATTCCACTATTTTGGGCAGAGGAGAGGGATAGGGTGAGAAGGAGAGACAGAGGGTGTGTGATGAAAGTAGATATGCAGCAAGTCCCAGGGAGAGAGGGGCTCTCTGTCCTCCTTTATGGGTAGAGCCCTGGGAGCAGAAAGAACATGGCCTGCAGATTCCAGGTTCCCAAATGTGACCGAGAAATGGTGTCGGCTGGAAGGGGTCAAGCAGTTTGGGGGTGAGGGACATTCCAATGATGATCAGTAAGGATTGAAGACTAGAGGCTAGACAAGGTGATCAGTAAGGATTGAAGACTAGAGGCCATACAGGGTGATGGTGATTTCAGTTGACAACCACAAGGGTGGATGGCAGCAAGCACAGGAATGTGTCCCCCTTTTTGCTCCCCCACCGTGATTCTCCAGAAACACCTAGAGTCAGAAGCATTCCCTGAAAGTGGGAGGAAGACTTCAAATTAGCTGAGGTTGTGTGTTTTTGCCTCTCTGATGGAATAGAGACTGAAAATGAAGTTGATCTATAAAAATGCTATTTTGTGTATAACTGTGTGGTAGACTTGAGAGCCATAATGATTACCATAAAAAGTACTTAGCTGTGTTTGTGCTCACGTGCCAGAATATGTTTATGGAGTCTGAGTTCAGATGTTATTGAGCCTTTGACTGTATCTAATGTCCTGCTTGATGTCTGAGGCATGGCACAGCCACTCACTACACCAGGGGTTCTTAAAGTACTGTCCTTGGGCCAGCAGCACCAGCACCACTGGGCATTCATGAGAAATGCACATTCTCAGGCCCTACCCCAGAATTACTGAATCGGAAGCTCTTCCAGGCCATTCTGGTGCATGCTAGAGTTTGAGAGCCACTGCTCTAAGTTATTTCTGTTTTCTTGTCCTACTTACGTCCTCAGTTTCTCAGGCTTATTTAATCATAGTCATCAGCTTTGGGCCAGCCAGATATTTTAAGCTTTTCATATGAGGACAAGAGAGCTTCTGATTTCCCCCAGAGTTTTCCTCACAACCATCCCAGTTTTATTTCACTTCACTGAGGATCCAGTTCCTTGAAGGAAATGCAGGAGATGGGGAGGAGACGCTGTAGAAAATGGGGAGGGGGAATCATAGGCAAACATTCTCAAACCTTTACGAAATCTGAAGGAGCTGGTGAACTTCAGAGGGAATGATTTTGTGGCCAGCCAAGGTCCTAGGGAAAGTTACAGCTGAAGCATTTTCTTGTTTCTGGGTCAGGAAATGATAGCACACAGATGGAATTTACAATGGGAGTATAATGGAGTGGCCCCACCCAGGGGCTCAGCAAAGGCCCCTTTCACTGGCTCTGTTCAAATATAATGAGTGCTCCCCAGGCTCTTCTGGCTGGCTGCTTTTTCTTTTTCCTCAACTACTTTCACTTTTTCAGAGGACTGCCCTCTTGCTGGCCGCTTGGGACTGGGGTGAGCCTTGATTTGGCAGGAGAGAGGAAGAGGTACCCGGTGACCTAGTAAATTGAATCACTCTGCCTCCCTGGCCCTTTCCTTGAATAATAAGCCTTTGTGCTTCAAAATGTAGGGGAGTCCCAGTTTTTTAAGCTTTAAAAAACACACACAACCTTCCTCTAACTTCCTCTCCAGCTTTAAGATGCTTAGTAGGGAGTAGCTAAGGGGCAGAACAATTATTAAATCAAACGTTTGTTTAAAAATTTTAGAAATTGCTTGAATAGTTGACTTCTAAGCAAATATATTTGATGCATTCCTTCAGATGGGCAAAAGTATTGGGTCAATTTAAAAATTCCAGCTTTTAAAAAAATCATATGGGACAAATCTCTACATAAAAAAAAAATCTACAACCATTTTTTGGGCTCTAAACTGAATTACCAGAGAGGAATTCAGACGGCCTTTGGAGTCTATTGTAATGGGTTTTTCATCTCTGTTTTCCTTTCCCTAATTTCATCCTGCTTTTTCTGTTCTTTTAAAGGTGTATGTTAATACCATTTCATTCTTCTTTTTTTTAAAATAAACTCTGAAAGCATATTATATTGAAAAATCATCATCATTTAGGCCCCCTATATTTCAATGGTTTAAGTATATTTTGTACAACTCTGATTTTTAGTTAACTATAAAAGATATGATTTCACCATTTATTTTTAAATTTGATAGAACGTGGCAGAAGGTATAAAACAGTCTTTAATCAAGGGTGATTATTTAACTCTTTGGCTGGATTACTGAAGGCCAGGCTGTGGCGCTAAATTTGGCATAAGGGCTTTGCTCCTCCAGCACCTCCCCTTCCTTTTGGTTCCATCCCAGATGTGTGTTTTCTCCTCTCAGCCATGTGATATCTGTGAGGCTCCACTTTCAGCTCCGGGTCAGGGACACATGATTCTTACTTGGCCAATCAAATGATCAGGTCCTTTCTTAGGGGGAAAACCACAGTGATTAGTTTAGGGGTAGGCACATGATGTAGCCAAGACTTTTCTGGAATTAGTAGCAGAGAGGTAGGTGCCTTTCTCCAATTGGTACTTAAGTCTGTGAGAAAGTGGGGCTAGAGGTGCTACAGATAGTTTGACACCTGAGGTGAAAGCCTGAGGCTGGTGGCAGAGGCTGGGGGCCTTTGAAGAGCCTGAGGATGAATGAAGCCAACCCTGCTGCAGATAGTACGGAGAAATGGTGAGAAACCTGGTCCCAGTGACATTACATGAGCCCTGTACCTGAGGCCAGTTTCTATGACTTGGTGCTCAGTTTTTTGAGCCAAAAAATCATAACATTGCTCAACTCCCAGTGACATGTCCAACTGAATTTTGTGCATTGGTAAATGGAGGAATTCACACTCATGTCAATTACTTTAGAAACAGTAGAGTGTTATGGTTACTTTCTGTTCAATTCCAAAGGCAGAGAGTTGACATGTGTAAGACACTTGACATTTCAACAGGGTAGGTTATGGCAGTGAATGGGTGCTCCCCACCTCAATTCCCTTATCTCTCACACAGTCCCAGCATCATTAACTTTAGGGAACCCTTTATAGCAGGGTTAGACAAACTATGGCTTGTAGGCCAAATCTAGCCTGACCCATTTTTTTGTTTTGTTATTGCTGTTGTTAATCCTCACTCGAGGATATATTTTCTATTGATTTTTAGAGGGAATGGAAGGGAGGGGAAAAGACAGAGAGAAATATTGATGTGAGACACATCAATCGATTATCTCCCACATATGCCCAGACCGAGGCCCCGAGATCAAGGGGCATTGAGCTTGCAATCAAGGTATGTGCCCTTGACTGGAATTGAATGTGGAACCTTTCAGTCCATGGGCTGACGCTCTATCCATTGAGCCAAACCAGCTAAGGCCTGGCACGTTTTTGTATAGTCTTCAAGCTAAGAATGGTTTTTACATTTTTAAATGGTTGAAAAAAAATAACAACAAAGGAGAAATACTATTTTGTGACATGTAAAAATTATATGGAAATCAAATTTTAGTGTCCATAAATAAGATTTTGTCTGAATGTAGTCACATCCATTCAGTTCCATATGGCTGCTTTTATACTACAATGGCAGAAATGAGAACTTTCGATAGACCGTGTAGCCAGTAAACCTCAAATATTTATTACCTAGCCCTTTGCAGAGATTGCTGATCCCTGGTTTATAGTAATGCCAAGGTTTCTTTCCCAAGTTGTCACTAATAGCTCACATTTTATGAGTGTAGATTTTTTCCCCGTAAGTACATTACCTTGTATTTTATACGTATTGAAATTCACTGGCCTCTTTTCCAGGTATTCCACCTTTTTGCAATTATCATATTAGAGTTTATCACAATTATCTAGTTATTAACCAACTAAAATCCTATATAATAAAAGCCTAATATGCTAAGTGACTGTTTGACTCTTTGACCAGTCGCTATGATGCGCACTGACCACCAGGGGGCAGACACTCTGATGGTAGGTTAGCTTGGTGCTGGGGTCTGGCCCATGGGGACTGGGTGAGATGGGCCGCACATGCCCTGGAGCCCTCCTGCGGTCCCTCCCTGGCCCCAGTTGTGCACCAGTGGGGTCCCTCAGCATGGCCTATGCCCTTTTGCAATCTGGGACCCTTTGGGGGCTGTCGGAGAGCTGGTTTTGGCCCAATCCCCACAGACCAGGCCAAGGGACCCCACCGGTGCCCGCATCTGTGCACTGGGCCTCTAGTCCTTTATAAATCTGGAAGTGTCATTCAGGAATCTTTTGTATATTAAGTATATTTTGTACAACTTTGATTTTTATTTAACCATAAAAGATATATTTCACCATTTATTTATTTTTATGTTAATACTGTTTTTGTTTTGTTTACTATTTGTATCACTCAGGAATCTTTTGGTTGCAAGCAACAGAAAACCCACTTTTTATAACCAAAAAGTAACTTTTTATAACCAAAAAGTCCAGGGTTAGCACTAGTTTCAGGTAAGGCCTGAGCCAACCACTCAGATGATGTTACTGAGGACCTGTTAGATCCATTCCTCTGCTTAGCTGTTCAGTTTCCCAGTCTTAGGCTCTACATCGTGACTCCAGGTTCTTTTCTTGTGCTACCAATTGGTTGGAGCAGTTACAGACCTTGTAATATTAAACCGTGCCATCTTAGGAAAGAAGGGACGTCTCTTTCAATAGTTCCTGCAGAGGCTCCTCTTCCCAGAAGCACTAACAAACATCTCCTGAGGGGTTCTGACCCTGATTTGGTTGCATGCCCAATCCTAGGCTAATCATTAGCCTAGGGATACATGAATTAGCTTATGCCAACCAGAATCCAGATACATGAATTAGCTTATGCCAACCAGGATCCAGCTCTGCAGCTAGAGGTTGGCCAACCCACCCAAACTGCATGGCTGAGGCCAAGGAATAAGGAGACTGTTGGCAGGAAGTATGGGGAGAGGATGCTTGGAAAGGGACCACTAAATTGGGCATCCTACCTTTCTGCTTATTTATAAAAATGATCCACAGTTCTGATCTAGGGGCAACTCTTGATATTTACCCATTTTCATTCTGGGAAATGCCTTTTTATTTCTACCTGCCCTTTATGATGAAAAGGGAAACCTGGTCCTCATTTGGCTCTGCTACTCATTAGCTTAACGAATTTGGAGAAATCATTTACTTTTCTGGTCCTCAATTTTCTTATCTCTGTAACAGGGAAGTGCTAAAAAAATCCTATGGTAGTATTAATGTCACCAGTTTGTTAAATGAGACTCATTTAACATTTGTTGAATGTTTTTAATGATTGTAATACCATGGGCCTAACCCAGAATAGGTCCTCAGCAAATATTTGTTGCATGAATCAGTGAATGATCATGTTGGCAGAATAACAGTTCCATGTAGTTTTTTTCTCTGTTCCATTCAAATTCAGGTGAGTGGCATTGATTTTAGTTTATTGGATTTCGTCTGGAGCCCAAGTTTGGAGGATAGAGTGGTATAACATTAGGAAAGTGTACTGAAAGTGGCGAGAAGGAACTGAGCAGGAAGGAACATTTATTCTTGAGGTTATCTGAAGTACATGAAACAAACTAGGAAAGAGGGTAGTGGAGCTGACAGGGGAGTAGGGGTTAGGGGGCTATTTCAGTTATATACCTCTGCATACAGAATCACTCCAAAACTTAGTGGGTTAAAACAATCTATTATTTCTCGTGATTCTGTGGTTTGACAAGGCAATTCTTCTGCCTGTCTCACTTGAGGTCCTTCATGTGGCTGCTCAGGCAGGACACTATGGCTGGGCCCCTCTCCCTATGTGGTTTTTCATTATTCACTAGTCTTGTCTAACCTCCCTATGCACCAACTGGCTCCCAAAGGGAGCATTTCAAGAGGGTGAGCTCCAGTGTGCAAGTGCTTATCTAGCCTCTGTTTGCATTACATTTAAATGTTCCATTGGCCAAAGCAAGCCATATGTCCAAGCCCAGCATCAGTGTGGGACCACATATAAGGATTTTAATATGAGGATATGAGGCTCATTGGAGGCCACCTATAGAGGCCCAGGGATCCTGGTTTCTAAAGCTATTGAAAGAATGGGGCAAGGTTGTATGTGATTGATAGGCTGTGGGGGTTGGGCTGGAGTAGAGAGAGGCTAGAGCCGCTAAGCCAAGAATGTTGACCACATTCCTGTGATCTAGTTGACTAGCTTTGTCCTTCGGTAGAGCCAAGCGGTCACTTGAGAAAACTATAGTTCCCTGTCATTTCCATCAGCCTCCGCTTCCTTTGATATGAACAATCAGCATCATCTCAGTCTTGTTTAAGGTACAGTTTCAGAACAAGCACCCAAGCCAAATCCCCAACTAGACTGCTGCTTTATGCTTCATCTAGGTATAAATTGTGGTTATCACTGACCCACTAAGTAAAAGGAAGTGGAGTCTAGTGAATGTATCAGGTGAATCAATCCTTTCACCTGGATTTGAAAGGAACTGAGATAAAACCAAAGAACTGGCATTCTGCCGACATGATCATTCATTGATTTATGTAATCATTTTTTGCTGAGCATCTATTATGTGCTAGGCACATGATATTACAGTCATCAAAAACATCCTAGAGAGGACTCTGAGATCTCCTCATTGAGTCTCATTTAACAATCAGCTCCCAGTGATAATTGCTTCCTTTGTTAAATGTTTAGAAAAAACATTTTGGATAGTTTCTCCTGGACTGTAGTCTTCCTTCTTTTGGAATCATTTCAGTGCTTTTGGAACCTACCACTTTTGTAATCATTTGAGTGCTTTTCTGATTATTTTGTTTTTCAAATTAAAAATAACTTTATATACTTTTTCTTGATTTTATAAATGATATATGCTTGTTTTAAAATATCCAAACAGCAAAGTCTTCCTCCCGGGAGCACGCCCACATTTTTCTTCCTTCTCAGTGTGTGTCACCTAAATTCTAAGGATCCCCACGAGACTTGCAACCAGGGAGAAATGGGCAGTGGCAGCTCATGCCAGGCTTACCTCCTGCACCTGTCTCCAAGGCCCCTTTTCTCTGACTTTCTAGTGAGCTGACAAGCAGCCCTGCCTTGGCTCATTTCTTTCCTGTAACATTTCTAGAGAGCCAAAGCAGCCCCACCTAGTCTCTTTCCTGTTGTTTCTTCTATCCTAAGCCCATCCTTGTTACTAACTTTAATAAACGTACTCTCAAAATCACAAAATTTTAAAATATTCAAACATACAGACAAGTGTAAAGAACAATGTAAGTCTCTTTAAGTTTCAACACTCAGCAGACACCACTGTTAACATTTTAGTGAACAGCCTTCAGACATCCCTCAGTAGGTGTATATGCATGATACAGTGAAAAGGATAGTGCTATAAACTGATTTTTTAAAAATCCCAAATTGTCAATGAGCATGTGCAATTCTACATTGATGGGTATTTAGGTTGTTTCCAATTTTTGTAATGAGGATTAAGTAAATTTTTGATTTTCTGACTTCAGATCTGCCCTTGAGATTTTCCTGTTTTCTCTGTTTGGGACATTTTGCTGAAGATACCATCTATGTAGACTCCTCTCTTTCCCCTTTCTAAATGGCTTTCAAGTAATATACAATAGACTTTTAAAGTCCTCTTTCAGTCTTTTCCTTAAATGTAGCTTACATTCAGTTGACTAAAAAGTTGTATGTTGCTAGCTGTATGGTGGGTTCTAGGGCTGGCCATCTCTCTTCATATTGTTGAGTTGAATTGTGTGTAACCATGGTTACCAGGCTTGCTACCATTACCTCCTTAAAGTAATTTCATACAATCAGCGTTTCCAGCCCTTGTGGCCCTTGGCTGGCTGGTGTGTTCAGAGGTTAAACTCCTTCCAGTTTAGGGGGAGGGGGATGAGGTGTTAGGGGGAGGAGGATGGGGTGGGCAATGACAGAAGTGACCTGGATTACATGGGCTTCTGCCCCACTTTTTGGCCCTCCTCACCCCCGAGACTTAATTCTAGCAGTGCCCTGCCATTGTAACACCTGTGTAATTCTTTGTGCTATGGCTGCCTCCCTGCCCCAGGTTTTGAGCTTCTCAAAGGGAGGGACCTTTTTTATTGGCCTGTGTTACCTGGCTATCCTGTGAAGTATCTGAAAATATTTGCTGAATGAATGAATGAGTGATTGGGTGAAGAGTGAAAAAAATACAAGAAAAAGTCCTGATATGACAGCAGGCAGTGTTTGAGTGCTCAGTGCAGGGATGAGGAGTCAGGCAGGAAGGTCAGGGCACAGAAGAACACAGCCTTGTATGTGGGCTGTGAAGTTTGGAAACTGGGCCTCAGATCTGGGCCAGACTACCTGCCAGTTGTATGACCTTGGGCAGATCATTCAACTTTTTTTGCACTTGTCTCCTTATACATAAAAGGGGACTAATTCAAGTAACAGATTGATTCAGTCAACATTTATGGAGTGCAGTGTGCCAGGCACTATTCTAGGTGCTGGGAAATATGGGTTCAGGCTGCTCAGAGCAACTTTGAGAGGGAACCTTCCTTGAGGGATGGAGTTAGCTTTTGCCTTTGTCCTGCACCTGCGATGATGCTGAGACCTCGGTGAGGGTACTTAGGACACTGAAGCCTGGGGCACTTCCCACCCAAAGTTTTTGAGGAGTCAGACCTGCATCAGGGTCAGAGGCTTTCCTGGCCTCTCCTGCCTCTTCCTCTTCTATCCTCCTTAGGTGTTTCTCCCAGTAAGTCTTTTGCATGTTTAATTCTGTCTTAGTGTCAGCATCCTGGAAGGCCCAAACCAATGTAGCTCTGTTCTCAAGAACCTTACCTATGGAGATGGGATAGGACATACCTCAGAAGGCCATTGTGAGGTTTAAATGAGATGATGTTTGAGAAGGGCTGAGCAGAAGGCCAGCACCGAGGAAAAGCTCAGTGAAGGATATGCATTGTTGTTGCTGTTATTATTCTTACTGATTTTATTCCCCAGGTGAGCAGGTGGAGAGTGGTATCTTTCAGGTGTCAGTTTCATTCATTGGTTCAGCCCAGTGGACTGCACCTGAACCCCTGCATCCTTAGGAGTTCCTTCAGGAACAAAGGGCTAGCCCTAACCGGTTTGGCTCAGTGGATAGAGCGTCCGCCTGTGGACTAAAGGGCCCCAGGTTCGATTCCGGTCAAGGGCATGCACCTTGGTTGCAGGCACATCCCCAATAGGCAGTGTGCAGGAGGCAGCTGATCAATGTTTCCCTCTCATCAATGTTTCTAACTCTCTATCCCTCTCCCTTCCTCTCTATAAAAAAATCAATAAAATATATTTTAAAAAATAAA
>NW_006286675.1:2358499-2361060 GCF_000327345.1 Myotis davidii | reverse complement strand
TCCCGGGTTCGATTCCGGTCAAGGGCATGTACCTTGGTTGCAGGCACATCCCCAGTAGGGGGCGTGCAGGAGGCAGCTGATCAATGTTTCTCTCTCATTGATATTTCTGACTCTCTGTCCCTCTCCCTTCCTCTCTGTAAAAAAATCAATAAAATATATTTTTAAAACAAACAAACAAACAAACAAAAACCAAAGGGCTAGAGACTGGAAATGGGAAAGAACCTTGGAAAGATGCTTTGTGGCCTTCAGTGAGTGAGCATGGAGCTTCCAGAACAATCTTCTGATTCTAGGAAGGTCTGAGAAGTCCTAGGAACGGGGAGAAGCCCGAATGGCAGGCCTTGAGCTCTATCTCTCCCTGACAGTAGCACCGGCCACTCACTGAAGTTTGGAGGAAAGAGTCTAGAGCAGCAGAACGTGGTGCACACGGCACAAGAGTGTGGAGCCAGGCTGCCTGGGTTCAAGTCCCAGCCCTCCCAGGGTTGTGAGATTAATATGATAAAGATAGAATGTTTAGCGCAAAGTAAGTGTCTGAAAACTGTTAGTCTCCCTTCCTTCCCCCCACAACATTTTCATTCCGTGATATTTGGAATAGTAATGTTCATGTGATCTCTCTGAGTTGGAGAATCATGGCTGGGGCCTGGTCTCAAGAGCCACTGCCTGATCTCTGTGGGTTATTGGGAAGGAGAAGGTCTGAGGAAGAGGAGTAGGGCTTTCACTGGACAAACAGTATTTATGAGCAGCTGCCATGTGCCAGCCCCTCTGCTGAGTGCTGGGTTTATGAAGGTGATTAGGACACAGGCACCACTCATAAGGAGCTCAGATCCTAATGCAGATGCTGGGGGTGAACAAACAGGCCTGTAATTAGCATGCACTGTCCCAGGATGAGACAGACACACAGAGCTTGGAGCATGTCACCCTGGGATTAGTAATAATTTGGGGCATTTCTCCCCTCTCAGACTGAATGAAGCTCCTGTCTCCTAGGTTTCCCATAAGCTCACAATCATCATGTGGGCATTCACTCGTGTCTTCCTTTCCTGCCATCTAGAAGACTCCAAAAGGATGCAGACCCGAGGGTCCTGCTTACGTGCACCCCCAGGGCCCAGTGCAGGGCTGGGCACACACAGGCAAATAAGTCTTGACTGAGTGGTCTTTCTTCTTCCTACAGTAAAATGAGGGTAACCACACTGATCCATGGGTAGTTGTATGGGCTTGAATGGGCTCATGTTAATTGAATGTAAATCACCTTACAAATGTCATTATTGTACTTTTCTAATTGGTGCAGTCTCTTGTGCATTAATGTAATGAGCTATGCAGTGTTTCTGTACCTGTCTCACGTAGTAATTTGGAGAATTAAATACGTTAATATACATAATGTTAGAACAGGGCCAACCATGTAATAAACACTCAAAGTGTTAGGTAAATAAAGTGTCAGTCTCACAAGATGAATAAGTTCTGGAGATGACATAGTGCTTATAGTTAACAATACTGTACACACTTAAAAATCTGTTCAGAGAGCAGATCTCATGTGTTCTTACCACAACTTTAAAAAATGCCCCCCTGACCCAAATCAAAACAAAAAAAAAGTGAAGGAAAAATGTATATAGGGAAAAATAGAGGCAATGTTACAAAACTTATCAGAGTGTCCAGAACAAATTTTATATCACTTATAAATATATGCACATAGGTTTATAACCAATTACTATTTCAAAATAAAGTGGTGAAAATATGTGTGGGGGAAAAAGTGTTTGCTGTTATAATATTATCATCATTTCTAGTTTTTTGGTGTCTTTTTACCCATCAGAATTCTGAAATTCAGAGAGTCAAGCATCTTGCCAGGGACTGCATAGATAGATGTGGGCAGAGCAGTAGGAACCAGGTCTGAGGCCCCGCCCAATACTCTGGGACATTCTTAGTGTGCCTCACTAGGTGGCGCTCTTCCCACGGTTTAGGATCAGACCCAGGCCCCAGCAGAGGCCTAGCCTTTTCTCATGTGGAGAATCTAGCATTCTAGAGCTAGCATGGATTTTGAGTGTGTCTAAGTTGTTTTATTTTTATTTATTTTTTTAAAATATATTTTATTGGTTTTTTACAGAGAGGAAGGGAGAGAGATAGAGAGTTAGAAACATCGATGAGAGGAAACATCGAATGGCGGCGATATAGGCAGACGCGTCCCAGGTCGTGTCCTGGAGCAAAAGGAGTGAGCAGCTGAATCTAATAACACCCACCCTGCATTGGCGAAAGTGCTCAGCTGGTGAGACGGTTTGCAGCCGGGAAGGGCAGAACTCCCCTGGAAAGGTAAACAAAACCCAGGGATTTGGGCAGGAAAGTTTGCCAGACCTCTGCGCCCAGACGGTCGGAGGGAGACCGCGTGGCAGACAGCCGCGTCCCTTGGGACAGGCACAGCCCCTGACTGGGGAAAGGAGATCCGCGGGATTCCAGGCGCCGCCGGGGGATTTGAAAGCTGGGTTCTGTGATCACGGAGGACTGAGCCTAAAGGGGGCAGCCTGAAGAGCTGACCTGACCATGCAGTGCCCGTAAAAGAAGAGTTTACAGGGACTAAG
>NW_006286675.1:2347188-2356791 GCF_000327345.1 Myotis davidii | reverse complement strand
GGAAGGGAGAGAGATAGAGAGTTAGAAACATCGATGAGAGAGAAACATCGATCAGCTGCCTCCTGCACACCCCCCGCTGGGGATGTGCCCACAACCAAGGTACATGCCCTTGACCGGAGTCGAACCTGGGACCCTTGAGTCCACAGGCCGACGCTCTATCCACTGAGCCAAACCGGTTTCGGCTCTAAGTTGTTTTAGAGGGAGAGAAATAAAGCTCTGAGAAAGTATATCTCTGGGCCCAGATTTATTAGTGGCCACATGGTGGTGCTGGGGTGGAGTCCCAATTTATGCAATTCTGAATTTCATTTGCTTCCTACCGCCATGTGGTACCCCTTGCCCACTCGCCACAGCCACTTCTGGGCCCTTCCTTGCAGAGCTAGGTACTTCCCTGGTGGGCAGTTGTAGTGTCTGCTCTATGGGCGTGGAGAAGGTGTTTGGGAGTAGGGCAAGGGTTGGAGGCAGGTTGGGGGAACCCCCCTCCCTCCCACTTCTTACCCTTCTCCAGAATCATTCAGGCGCAGTGTGTGTACTGCCAAGGGCGAGAATCCTGGGGCCAAACCACCTTTGTCCAAAACCTCATTCTTCCCTTACCAGCAGCGTGCCTTGGGAAAACCTTGGTGTCTCATTTTCCCACCTATAAAATGGGAATAATAAAGTACCTACTGCAAAGGACTGAGTTAATATATGTAACACACTTGGAACAGTTGTAAGCATGTGGTAAGAGCTATAAAAATGTTAGCTCTTGTCCTGGTTGGCGTGGCTCAGTTGGTTGAGTATTGTCCTGTGCACTGAGGGATTGCTGGTTGAGTCCAGATTCGGGCACATGCTGTTTGTGGGTTCAGTCCCCGTTTGTGGTGCATGCGGGAGGCAGCTGATCAATGTTTCTCTTGCACATCGATGTTTCTCTCCCTCTTAGTATTAGCTCTTAGAATTAACACTCATCAGCATCCAATCTGGATTTAAGAATTTATGTGAGCCATAACCGGTTTGGCGCAGTGGATAGAGCGTCAGCCTGCAGACTGAAAGGTCCCTGGTTCGATTCTGGTCAAGGGCATGCACCTTGGTGGCGGGCACATCCCCAGTGGGAGGTGTGCGGGAGGCAGCTGATCGATGTTTCTCTCTCATTGATGTTTTTAGCTCTCTATCTCTCTCCCTTCCCCTCTGTCACAAATCAATAAAATATATTTTTAAAAAAGAATTTATGTGAGAATTTCAGTATGATTCATCATATTCCTCACTTACTTATTCATCCCATAACATCCTTTCCTGATAATAGCTGCTGTTTACTTGCAGTTATGCTATGCGGTATGCTAAACCTATGATTTCATTATCTCAGTTAATCCACAGAGCAGCCCAATGAGGTGGATACTGTTACTGTTCACATCTCAAGATTGAGGGTCAGATGCGACTTAAATCCTTTCCTTAGGATCATGCAGTAAGTGACGGAACTGCAACTCACACTCAGGCTTGTCTGATGAGGCTTTTACAGCTCCGTTGATCTGTTCTTTTTTTGTTAATATGTTTTTATTGATTTCAGAGAGAGGGAGGGAGAGGGAGAGAGCGATAGAAACATCAGTGATGAGAGAGAATCATGGGTCAGCTGCCTTCTGCATGCCCCCTTCTGGGGATCAAGCCCACAACCCGGGCATATGCCCTGACCGGGAATCCAACCATGACCTCTTGGTTCATAGGTCGATGCTCAACCACTGAGTCACACCTGCTGGGCTACACTGACCTCTTCTTGAAGTCAATTAAAAGTAACTGAAACAAGCCCCTGGCATCAGCTATACTCTCTGCATCTCTGCAGGACCTCTCTCTTATAGAAGCCATCCTTCTGTAAGGAGATGTTTCCTTCCACTCTTATCCTGGGGGATAAAGGAACAGATTGTACAGCAAAGAGACAACATGCTTTAACCAATAAAGAGTCCTCTTCAGATTAGAGTTCAGATAGCCACACAGCCTTCAAGGGCTCCCTTCCCCCATCCTGTTTCTTTTGCAGCCTGCAGGCCTCCTACCTGGGCAGGCAGGGCGCTTACATCTCAGGCACCCACATTCTGGGTGGTCCAGCATGTCACACAAGCTCTCAGTAACTCGGGCCAGCATGTCTGGGATTTTTCCTTTCTTGGCACATGAGAGAACTTGTGTGGCACTGACATCTTTTTGCCAAGAAAGAAACAGCAGGCACCAATCTATAATTACAGAATCATAGAATGTCAGTTGGGGCTGGAAGGGACCACAGGATGTGGAAAATAGGACCCCGATGTGGGAAGGGTCTTGATCAGCATCACACTCAGTTGGAAGGAAGGTGACCAGATTTCAGCCCTTATTGTCCTCAGTACCCTTGCTGGCAGCCGCAGCTTCCAGAAGTTCTGAGAAGAGGGCTGAGCTGGGGCAGCATGGGGATGTGCATATGGCTTCTGAGCATATGTGCATCCAGCCAGTTGGCCCTCTCCTGAGAGTGTATGTGATGAGCCTCTGAAATAGAGTTTCTCAGCCTTAGCACAATTAGCATTTGGAGCCAGATAATTCCTTGTTGTGGAAGCTGTCCTGTGCATTGTCTGATGTTTAGCAGCATCTTTGCCCTCTACTCACTAGATGCCAGTAGCATACCACTAGTTGTGTGACAACCAAAACTGTTTCCAGGAAGACAAAATGGCTCTCCTCCATGTTCCCCCATGCCTGTTGAGTACCAGTGCTCTAAAAGCGGGCTCTTCCCCTTCCAGAAACATGTAGTAAGATCTTGTTATGAACCATGCTCTGTTGACACATGAATCAAGCCTGTGCTCTGTCCTCAAAGGACTCAGAGTCTAGTTGGGAAGACAAACAGGGCCACACAGGTGGCAAAGTATGGGAAACCCCTCCATAGAGACAAGAGCTATTTGCTTTTAGGAGCACATAGGCAGACATGGCACTCACTGGGGAGATCTAAGAAGATTTCATAGAAGGACACGGCAAATTTCCAGGCAGATGGTGGGTGAAGGACATTCTAGGCAGAAGGAATGGAATGTACAAAGGTAAAGAGTTGTGAAATGTGACATTTTTGGGGGGGAAAAGTATGTTAGTATGACTGTACCCCAGAGTGCACATGGTTGGAGAGGAGGAGGTAAGAGAGAAAGGGACAGGGTAAGAAGGATGATGATAATAAAGATTAATACATATTGAACACTTATTATATGTCAGACACTGTTTCAAGTGCCTTACATATATTATTTTTTAATCTTCACAGCAATCATGTGAGGAAGGTACTATTATTACCTCTAATTTACAGATGGGAAAAATGATGCACCGAGAAATTAGGTAACTTGCCCAAGTCCCATAGACTGTGGAAGTTAGGGAAATTTGGTTATGGAGAGCTAAGGGTTTTAAGTAGAGCAGGGTCATGGTCAGTGTCTCAGTTATCCTTTGCTGCGTAATAAACCATCCCAAATTTATCAGGTAAAGCAACATCATTTTATTATAGGTCTTGATTCCATGGATTGGCTGGGGCTCAGCTGTATAGTTCCTATACTGGTCTGGCTTGGGGTCTCCCATGCAATAAGTTTGTGGCTTGGGGCTGGATGTCTACATGTTGGTGTTTCTTTATGCGATTCTCTCTCTCTCTCTCTCTCTCTTCATCCCTTTGGGCCTTTTCCCATAACTATTCACTCTAGCAGAGTAGCCTGTTCTTTTGGTGATTCAGAAGCTGCTCTCCTGTCCTTCTCTCCTCCTTTCCTCCTCCTCCTCCTCCTCCTCCTCCTGTCTTCGTCTTCTTCTTCCTTCTTCCTCCTTCTTCTTTCTTCTTCTCTCTTCCTTCTTCCTCCTTCTTCCTTCTTCTTCTCTCTTCCTTCTTCCTCTTCTTCTTCTTTCTTCTCCTTCTTCACTGCTAGGCCAGACCTTCTTAGTGCCTATACTCAGAAGTCCCAGTTGTAATTTCCTCTATATTGTGCTGGTCAAAGTGATCATAGATACAGCGCAGATTCACAAGGGAGGGGTGGAATTGTTTGAAATCATCTTTAGATACTAGAGACACAGCTGTATTTTTATTCTAGAAAAAATGTTCTGGTAGCATTGTGGAGGTGGATTGAAGAGGGGAAAAATAAAAATTTGAAGATGAATTATGAAGTCATTGTTATCACTTCAATAACTTTAGTTAAATGGTCACTCAGCTTCTCTCTTTTCTTCTGTTGCTGTGGAAAAACCAGAGTACTTACGTAATAATAACACAGTAATCATATTAGTCTATAATTATTGAGCATCTACTATGTGTCAAGTACTGTAATAAGTACTTTTCTACACAACTTAATTTTCACAATGATATCATGAGGTATATATATTCCTATTTTATATTTCAGAAAACTGAGATGAAGTGTATTAGTTTCCTGTGGCTGCCATAACAAAGTACCACAGACTGGTTGGCTTAAGCAACAGATACTTATTTCCACATAGTTCTGGAGGTTGGAAGTCTGAGATAAGGTGTTGGCAGGGTTGGTTTCTTCTGAGGCCTCTCTTTTGGGCATGCAGATGGTCATCTTTTTCCTGTTTTTACATGGCCTTTCGTTTGTGTCTGTTTCCTAATCTTTTCTTGTAGGGACACCTTCATGTTGGATTAAGGACCAACCATTTGACTCATTTTACCTTAATTACATCTTTAAAGACCCTGTCTCCAAATACAGTCTCATTCTGAGGTACTGAGGATTGGAACTGCAACATACAAATTTTGAGGGGACACAATTCAGCCCATAGAATCAAGTAATTAGCATATGCTCATGTAGTTAATAGGTGGGAAGCCATAATTTAACCAGGGTCTGACCTTGTGCTCCTGTATTAATGACTTCTTATACTATTTCCAAAAATTGTCTTCAATTCTTGTCCCAAGCAGAAAAATAGCAAGTTGGAGGACGATAGCAAGTCTGCATAGCTTTGCATAAATAGCTAGGAAGCTATTTATAACTTGAGGAGCAGGGGATTGAATTCCAATTGCTTGTTCTGTATCCTTCACCTATAACTCTGTCATAATGGTCTTTGTGAAAGGACTTTGAAAGGTGGCAGGGGTGTATATGCTGATGGTCACTAATGCTTTATGAATGTATACAATATGTCAGGCAGAATGCATTCTTTAATTATCACAGTAATCTTATTAGGTAGGTACTATTATGTTTCCTATTTCACATATGGGGAAACTGTGGCAGAGTGATGAATTAACCTGTTCAAATTTGCCCTGCTAATAAGAAGTGGTAGAGTGAAGCTGAGATCTCAGGAAGTCTAAATTCAGAGCCTGTACTCTTAACTATTATGCTTCCATACTGCCTCTGGGAACCTGGTGAAGAATGAACCTATACCATTTCCACAAAAAGAATCCTGGGTCAGGAGACTCCTTAGGCCATCATTTTCCAAGAAGTTTCTAATTGCAACTGTCAAGATATTTATTGCTGCATATCAAAATAATATACTCATACTGTTGTTTCTTGATTTATCAGTTTTAGAAATCAGTTACTGACTTGCTATTACCTGAGATAAATGTCTGTCTGGTACTTACCCCCTACCCTTCCTGCAGACTCCTATAATCAAAGAATTATTTCTTGTTTAACCGACATTCATTGATTATTATATTTAAAGCCAAAAGTGTACAGTGCTTATATTTCCTTCCTAGTATAGCTTTTTGTTTTTCCTGTTGATAATGTTGTTTTGTTTGTTTTACTTGAATTACTTTCTCTGTACCTGTCCTTTTCCTCCCCATTTGAACTTTCATGGCCTATCAATAGTTTTTCATGATAAATTGTATACTCTATGTGAGCTTTCTTCCTTGAAGCCCTCCTGTTCCAGTATAGACAGGTTTTTCCTTAGACCTTTACTAATTGTTATTCTGGGAGTTCTCTTTGCTTTTCTTTTATGTTGGAACCCCTGTTTCTACCCTTATTCTGGATTTGCAGTTTGATTGTATAGAATTCAGATTGCAAATTATTTTACCTTGAAGGCATCGTTCCATTGTCTTCTCAGTTTCCAGGGTCATTTTTGAGCAGTCCAGCACTATTTCAAATCCTATTACTTTGTATGTAACTTATCTATTTGGGCACTCCTGGTTCTTCTCTGTATCACTCATAATCTGAAACTTGACATTGCTTTTTTCATTTATTGTGCTTTCAACTGGAATCTCCTGTCCTTCAGTTTCAGGAAAATTCTCTTAAATTATTTCTTAATAATTTTCTCCTTCTGTGTACTCTTATTTGGACATTGAATTCAGTCTATCCCCTAAGTCTTTTATCCTTATTTGATCCCTATTATTTTTCATCGTTTTGCCTTTTTAGTTCCAAATTATTAACTTTTTAATATTGACTATCATTTTTATTTTCCAAGGCCTCTTTTTATTTTTCATAATATCCTGTTTGTTTCTTTGTTTTTGTTATAAGGATTTAAAAAATTTTCAATTACAGTTGACATACAATATTACATTGGTTTCAGGTGAACAACCCAGTGATTAGACATTATAAAACTTATTAAGTGATCATCCTGAAAAATCTCATACCCATCTGACACCATACACAGTTATTAGAATATTACTGACTGTATTTCCTATGCTGTACTTTATACCCCATGACTACAATATAAGTACTAATTTGTCTTTCTAAATCCCTTCACAGTTTTCACCCATTTCCCCAATCCCCCTCCCAATTGGCAACTGTTAAAATGTTCTCTGTATCTGTGAATCTGTTTCTGTTCTGTTTGTTCATTTATTTGATATTTACATTCAGTTGTTGGTAGATATGTATTTATTGCTATTTCATTGTTCATATTTTTTTAAGTCTCTTTTCTACTTCTTGTTAAAGACGTCCCTTTAACATTTCATGTAATACTGATTTGGTGGAGATGAACTCCTTTAGCTTTTTCTTGTCTGGTAAGCTCTTTTCTAAATAACTTAATTTCTAAATGATAACTTTCCTGGGTAGAGTAATCTTGGTTGGTCCTTGCTTTTCATCACTTTGAATATTTCTTGCCACTCTCTTCTGGCCTGCAAAGTTTCTGTTGAGAAGTTAGCTGACAGTCATATGGGCACTCCCTTGTAGATAACTAACTGCTATTCTCTTGCTGCTCCTAAGATTATCTCTTTGTCTTTAACCTTTGGCATTTTGATTATGATAGATCTTGGTGTGAGCCTCTTTAGGTTCATCTTGTTTGGGACTCTCTGACTTCCTGGACTTGTAAGTCTATTTCTTTCACCAGGTAAGGGGAGTTTTCTGTCATTTTTCCAAATAGGTTTTCAATTTCTTGCTCGCTCTCTCTTCCTTCCAGCACCCCCATGAAGTGAATGTTGGTATGCTTAAAGTTGTCCCAGAGGTTCCTTACACTATCTTCATATTTATGGATTCTTTTTTCTTTTTGTTGTTCTGATTGGGTGTTTTTTGCTTCCGCATATTCCAAATAGCTGATTTGATTCTAGGTGTCCTCTACTCTACTATTGATCCCTTGTAAATTATTGTTTATTTCAGTTAGTGTATCCTTCATTTATGACTAGTTTTTTTTATGTTGTTGATGTTTTCTTGAAGTTATCATTAAGTTCCTTGAGCATCCTTATAATCATTGTTTTGAACTCTGTGTCTAGTAGTTTGCTTGCTTACATTTAATTTAGTTCTTTTTCTGGAGATTTATTCTGTTCTTTCATTTGCAACATGTTTATTTGTCTCTGCATATTGGCTTCTTCCCTGTGTTTGTTTCTGTGTATTAGGTAGATTTACTATGCCTCATAAACTTGATAGAGTGGCCTTGTGTAGTAGGTGTCTTGTAGGGTCCAGTGGCTCAGCCTCCCCAGTCACCTGAGCTGGAAACTCCAGGTGCACCCTGTGTGGGCTCTGTGCACTATCCTATTGTAGTTAAGCCTTATTTGCTATTGGCATCACTGGGAGGGATCGACCCCAGGCCAATTGGTTTCGAGGATCAGCTGCGACTGCAGTGGAAAAGCTTCTGTGTAGGTGCTGCCCCTATGGAGCAGGACTTGCTTCAGTGGGGCTTTGGTGCTCACTGAGTCCACCCCTTGAGTGTGTTGCTTGTGGATGCAGTAGGGTTGTAATCCAACATGGTCAAATCTGACCACTAGGTGCACTGGCTCTGGGGACTCCTGGGAGGTGCAAAGTCAACCACTGCCTGTGCCCTGCTCAGCGCCACCCAGCATGAGCTACAAAGCAACCTGCAGATGGCTGCTACTTGTTTTGGGCTTGGAGGTGCCCAGTAGAGGCCAAGCTGTGAACCAAGGCAGGCTGCCACTAGTGCCAGGCCTGCGACCACTTATTGAGAGATATGGGGCACTCTGAGGCCAGCTGCTGCTTGTTTGAGAGATTTTAAGAAAGTCTGAACCATGAGGCAAGAGAGGCCAGTTGTATGGAAAAGCCACTGGAAATGACTTAGATGAGCCTGCAAGTAGAGAGGGGCAATTCTCAGGGAATCACCACAGTGGGGCAAAAAGTATAAGCAAGGTTGATGGAGACTCAGATATGGCACCTGCCTGTTGGCTCTGTGACGAGAAGGCTCAGTAAAGCCTCTGCCAGCCCTTCTGTGTGGGAGAAAGCTGCCCCCTCCAGCTCTCACCCTGATTCTAGACAAGTTAGTTCCTCCCCGAATGTTCCTGTTTCCTTTCAAGCTGCTGCCCCAGCGCTGGAGCTCAGAGGGAGTGAGTCAGAGTGTGTCTTTGCACAGGCCCTTTAAAAGTCATGCCTTAGACCAGGGGTGGGCAAACTTTTTGACTCGAGGGCCACAATGGGTTCTTAAACTGGACCAGAGGGCCGGAACAAAAGCATGGATGGAGTGTTTGTGTGAACTAATATAAATTCAAAGTAAACATCATTACATAAAAGGGTACGGTCTTTTTTTTCAATAGTTTTATTCATTTCAAACGGGCCGGCTCCGGCCCGCGGGGCGTAGTTTGCCCACGGCTGCCTTAGACTCCTACAACCTCCATGTCACCCAGCCACAATTCCTATGGTTTTTACAGCCAGAAGTTGTGGGGACTTCTCTTCCCAGCACTGGAACCCTGGGCTGGGGGCCTGGTGTGGGGCGAGGACCCCTTACTCAACCAAGATATCCCTCCTAATTTTAAACCACCACACTGGGGTTTGGGACCAGCCGGGTCCATGATTCCACCTCGACTCCCCGCCCCTCCAGCTACTCTCATGTGCTTCTTCTTTAATTCCCTAGCTGTAGGACTGTTGTTTAGCTAGATTCCAGGTGGTTCTGAATGATGGTTCTGTTGTTAAGTTGTCATTCTGATGTGGCTATGGGAGGAGGCTAGTACTGCATTCATCTACACTGCCATCTTTTTTTCTTATAAACATACTTTTATTGATTTCAGAGAAAAAGGGAGAGGGAAAGAAATAGAAACATCAATGATGAGGGAGAATCATTGACTGGCTGCCTCCTGCACCCCCCTACTGGGGATTGAGCCCACAACCCGAGCGTGTGCCCTGACTGGGAATTGAACCGTGACCTCTTGGTTCACAGGTCGATGCTCAACCACTGAGCCGCGCCGGCTGGGCTAGTTTTCAAACTTTGAAGAAATGGTATTGAACACTTTACTTGCATGGAATGTAGCATTGAAGCCCAAAGAGCAAAGCAACCCAAGCAGACTGGCTCTGCACT
>NW_006286675.1:2338852-2345587 GCF_000327345.1 Myotis davidii | reverse complement strand
TGTTTGTGTGAACTAATATAAATTCAAAGTAAACATCATTACATAAAAGGGTACGGTCTTTTTTTTCAATAGTTTTATTCATTTCAAACGGGCCGGCTCCGGCCCGCGGGGCGTAGTTTGCCCACGGCTGCCTTAGACTCCTACAACCTCCATGTCACCCAGCCACAATTCCTATGGTTTTTACAGCCAGAAGTTGTGGGGACTTCTCTTCCCAGCACTGGAACCCTGGGCTGGGGGCCTGGTGTGGGGCGAGGACCCCTTACTCAACCAAGATATCCCTCCTAATTTTAAACCACCACACTGGGGTTTGGGACCAGCCGGGTCCATGATTCCACCTCGACTCCCCGCCCCTCCAGCTACTCTCATGTGCTTCTTCTTTAATTCCCTAGCTGTAGGACTGTTGTTTAGCTAGATTCCAGGTGGTTCTGAATGATGGTTCTGTTGTTAAGTTGTCATTCTGATGTGGCTATGGGAGGAGGCTAGTACTGCATTCATCTACACTGCCATCTTTTTTTCTTATAAACATACTTTTATTGATTTCAGAGAAAAAGGGAGAGGGAGAGAAATAGAAACATCAATGATGAGGGAGAATCATTGACTGGCTGCCTCCTGCACGCCCCCTACCGGGTACTGAGACCACAACCAGGTCATGTGCCCTTGACTGAAATCGAACCTGGGACTCCAGTCTGCAGGCCAATGCTCTATCCACTGAGCCAAATCTGCTAGCTACACTGCTATCTTGACTGGAACTAACCTTTTTTTTTTTTTAAATATTTTTATTGATTTCAGAGAGGAGAAAGAAGGAGAGAAAGAAACATCAATGATGAGAGAGAATCATTGACAGACTGCCTCCTCCATGCACCTCACTGGGGATCAAACCTACAACCTGGCATGTGCCCTAACTGGGAATCGAACCACAACCTCCTGGTTCATAGGTCGATGCTCAACAACTAAGACACACTGGCCAGGCTTGTTTGTTTTTAAATTGATGGATGTATTATCTTCTCTAACTCTCTGGGGGTATTCATTCTAATTTTCATTTGAAGCTTTCTTCTGTTCTTACTGTCATCTATTTCTTTCTGTCTCTTTTTGTTTGTCTTAGTCTCTGTTTTTCATGATGGAGGCTTTCCTCAAATGTCTGGTGATCCTTAATTGTCACTTTATATTTTAGAGTAATGCACAAAACCTAATGGGAAGTCCTGTGTACATAGCCAGAGCTTATCAAGTGGAGGCCTTCACTGCTGGGTTTCTGATGGGGATTTTGCTGTTTTGTTGGGAAGAGGCCAAATGTCAGTAGTTTGCTTCCCCTGGAAAGTTCAGTTTCTTTATTTTTTTTTGGTTAATCCTCACCCCAGTATATTTTTTCCATTGATATATAGAGAGAGTGAAAAGGAAGGGAAGGAGAGAGAGAGAGAGAGAGAGAGAGAGAGAGAGAGAGAGAGAGAGAAATTGATCTGAGAGAGACACATAGATTGGTTGCCTCCTGCATGCACCCGCGACTAAGACTGAGGAACAAACCTGCAACCCAGATACCTGCCCTTGACCAGGAATCAAACCCATGTCCCTTCAGGGCATGGGCCAATGCTGTAACCACTGAGTAACACCAGCCAGGGCAAAGTCCAATTTCTTATGAGAAGAATCCTCTCATGTTCTGCCTCGGAGTAAGACACATTGCCTGCATTTGGGAATAGACTCAAGGAAAAGGACTGGAGGTCCCACTGTGTAGTCTCCCCATTTCAAGACCTCTTATTCCTGTGGGCTACTGTTCCAGTTGTGCTGGAATCTAGGGCCTCTCCAGTTCAGATTCCCCAGGGATTAAACCTCCCTTCTCCTGTTTGGGTGAGGAATAACTGCTTGGCTGCTGGAGCAAAGGACGTTTTCATCTCTGATCCTTACACTGGTTCATTTTTCCATCACAGTCTGAATATTTCAGAGCTTTTGTGGGGCAAATCAGTTTGCTTCTCATCTGTAACTCCCCTTGCTCTGCTAAGATGATTATCATTCCTCCATCTGCTTTCCATCTTTTCAAAATGAATGGAACAAATGCCAATAAGCACATGAAAAGCTGCCCACATCATTAATCATTAGGAAAATGCAAATCAAAACCACGATGAGATATCATTTCACACTCATTACGATGGCTATTATAAAAAACCCCCACAGTAAGTATTGGGATGGACATGGAGAAATTGGGACCCTTTTGTGAATTGTTGGTTGGAATGTAAAAATGGTACAGCTGTTGTGGAAAGTAGTTGATAGTTTCTCAAAAAGTTAAACATAGCCCTAGCTGGTTGCTCAGTGGTTAGAGTGTTGGGTCACAGACTGAAGGGTCACAGGTTCAATTCTCAGTCAAGGGCACATACCTCAGTTGTAGGTTCAATCCCCAGCCCCTGTCAGGGCATGAGTGGGAGGCAACCAATCGATGTGTTCTCCCCCCCCACCTTCCACTCTCTCTAAAAATCAATGGAAAAAATATCCTCACTCCTGGGATGAGGATTAAAAAAAGTTGAAGATAGAATTATTGTTTGACCCAGTGATTTCACTTCTTGGTATACACACAAAAGTTTTGAAAGCAAAGACTCAAATAAATATGTGTACACCAATGTTTATTTTTCACAATAGCCAAAAGGTGGAAACAACCAAAATGTCCATTGGTGAATGAGTGAATAAACAAGGTGTGATAAATTTGTACAATGGAATATTATTCAGCCTCAAAAAGGAATGAAATTCTGTCGATTATGCCCCAATAAAGTTGAAAGTAAAATACAATCTGATTTAGTAGGGGAAAAAAAGGAATGAAATTCTGACATGGTACAACATGGATGAAGCCTGAAGACATTATGTTAAGCTAAATAAGCCAAATACAGTAAGACAGATATTATCTGATTCCATTTATATGAGGTCCTAGAGTAGTCAAAAGCATAGAGACAGAAAGTGGAGTAGTGGTTACTATGGGCTGAGGGGAGGGAGGAATGGAGAGTTAGTGTTTAATGCGTACAGAGTTTCAGTCGGAGAAGATGAACAAGTTCTGGAGACGGATGGTAGTGATGGTTGCCCAACAATGTGAATGTACTTAATGTCACTGAACTGTACCCTTAATAATGGTAAAATGGTAAATTTTATGTTACGGATATTTTACTACAAGAAAAAGCTAAAAAAAGAATAGAAATCTCTTGACTACTATGGTATCATTTCCTGTTCTCTTTGTTTATGTGAACATACTCATTTTTTATTCTTTTACTGTCATTTTGGTATGGTTTCAGGAAAAATACGCAATAAATGTGTGTGGTCAATCCACCACATATAACTAACTCTCCTCAAATATATTTTCAATGTCTGCTACATGGATGCCACTGGGCTGGAGAATATAAATATGATTGGTTTCCATGTCAAAAAAAGTAGCAGGGACAATACTCTTTCTAAACTTGTGTGCTAGCAAACACAGTTTTGGCTCTGAGGTCACTAAAGCATGGAGAAAATGGATTTGCTTCAATATTTAATATATTTGCTGTCATTTTGGACTACAGCCCTATGTTGCCATAGCAACAGACCAGAGCAGGAACTTCATTAGAGGAAGAGCTCCTTGGATTTTAACCATGTTATTCAATCAGGCATGAATGATGGGGTAGACCATCATATGGCACCCATAAGATCTTTTTGATAAGCTGTATAATTAGCTAAATCTAATAAGTCTTTGGAATGAGTAAAACAACAACCTAAAATCGTGCTTTTTGCATCTTTATGAGTCATCCATAGTCCAAAAAGGTTTTCTTGGTATTTCCATGGTGGAACTATTCAAGGCAGTATTAGCAATAACATTTGAGCAGCGCATTCATCAGCAAAGGGCAGAAGGACACCAACATATTAATGATGGATAACAACTTACTGCTATTGGCATTTTCACAGAAGATGACTGCATAAGCATGGTTATCAAATAAAGAAATGATAATAGTTAATTTTTAGGTCTTTGTCACAGGTGGGTGGGGAGCTATTTCTTAGAGCAGGGGTCCTCAAACTACGGCCCGCGCCATTTGGATAGGAATTTGTTCATAGTTTTTTTTTAAACTGTAGTCCGGCCCTCCAACGGTCTGAGGGACAGTGAACTGGCCCCCTGTTTAAAAAGTTTGAGGACCCCTGCCTTAGAGGGAAGAAGGGCACCTTCCCAAATTTGCGCGTGCACGCGTGGCCCCCCTGCCCCCCCCCCTTACATTCACACATTCACACTTGAAAAAGCTTCAATAGCAGTTCCAATGCAACATGCAGTGAGTCCATATTGCTAAAGGAATTCAGAATAAAATGTGATCAGAATCAGGTGGGGGTGGAGAGGAGAGTAGTGGTAATTAATACCAGGGATAGCTTCCAGGAGGACAAGAGTTTTAAGTAGAGTTTTGGAAAAAAGGAAGTCACTTATTCATGAGGAAGGCAGAAATATTTCTGATTTATTAAGATCTTAACATCACCCCCAAATTCTCAGTTTGGTTTGATTCACTCTGACACATTTCAAACATTGCCCCCTTACCAGCCTTCCAGGAGGCACCAGGCAGAGCAATCCAGGGGAATCATATCCTAGTGAACTTAATATTTATTTTCAAGTCTTTTTTTACCAACCCTGGAAAGAAATTATTTTGTTGACTCATTTTCCTCTTCCAAAGGGTAACTTTTAAGTTTAACTCTCCTATTTACAATGCTGGTGTATTTTACTACAAATATTCTTTGTATGTTGTGTTTCCCTGGAGACAATTGTGGTACAGTCAAATATACAGATGAAATAAATGGGTTGTGTTTTTTTTTTTTGGGGGGGGGGCATTGGGGGAGGCAAAGCAGTTGCTACTTCTAAAGCCCTGAGCATGGTACCTTACAATTAACAGAGAAGTATCAGAGGCAGCTCCTTGTGCTCTTAAAGAACACAATGGAAGAAATGACAGAAGACCATCAGTGATTAATTACCAAAAGAGTGAGAGATACTGGTGGCCCCAACCTGAGCTTCCCAGCCCCCAAGGGTCTTAAATAGCAGTACTGGGGGGAGACAGGAAGGGTGCCTGTGAGCTATTTTCAGTACTTCAAAAAGACTAAAAGAACTCATATTTACCAAAGATTAGATGTTAATTAAACGAAAACATCAGGTTCTTTGCTCTGGGCTAGAATTATATCAACTCAGTATAGAAACACCAGTTACCTCATGCTGCCTGGAAGCTCTGATTGGCAGTTACCCTTGTCTTTGATTAATAAAACATGAGAAAATGAATGATTACTTGATATATGTGTTTGGTTTGAAAGACAAAAAGATTTTAAAGCATGGGTTGAGTAAAAAGACTGGAAATTAGTGAGATGGGCGAGAAGTGACTAGAAAAAGTTTAATGTATTTAGAGAGGGCAGAGGACCGATCACCTAATCGGAGCTGTGAAAGATGTGTGGGGTTTATCTGTGCAGTGGCCTCCACAGTCTGTTGTGCACCAACAGCTCAGCTCCACCTGGAAACTCACTAGAAAGATAAATTCTGGAGCCTCACCGGCTGAATCAGAAACTCTGGGAAAGAGGCCTATCCATCTGTTCTAACAGGACTTCCAGGGGATTCTGATGCACACTATAGCATGAGAACCACAGATCTATATTGTTATTCCCCAAAGTTTCAGATACTGATGAAACAGGAGATGATTCCAAGAGGTACCTGTGCAGCCTTAAGACAAAATGAAATCACGATTGAAAATGTTATTTCCTTTTCCAATCTTTATGCTTTTTGATAACATCACACAAAAAAAGACTTAATTGGATCCTTGTAGGTCTTTAGCAAGAAACATTTAAATCTCTCTCTCTCTTTTTTAAAGATATGTTTTTACTAGAGGCTCGGTGCATGAAATTCGTGCATGGGTGCGGTCCCTAGGCCTGGCCAGCGATCGAAGCTTGAACGTCTGGTGTGGAAGGGCAGGTCCCAGCTGACCTCTGGGCCCTGGGAAGCACCTGGGCCCCGCGTGCTGCTGTGCTCCTGAGTCCCCACATGGAGATGTGGTGAGTGTGGTTGGACGCCGTGGGCTGGGGTGCAGCATGGGCTTCTGGGCCGCCCAGCTGCACAGAAGCCAGGTGGGCAGCACACTCTCTCCCGGCTGGCCTGGCAGACTGGCTCCTGCGCAAACCCACGGGGAGCCCGACCAGCCCCTGCAGTCCTGGAGGCTGTGGCCTGGCGCTCACCAGGAAGAGGCCTTATGGGTGTGGCGGGCTCCTCGCGGGTGCCCAGCATTAAGCCCTGATGTCCTGGGGGAGGTTAGCAGGGGGAGTGAGAGCAAACTCAGCAGACATCCTGCATTCTCACCACACCTCCATCCCGACACTCCTACCCCCAGGTAGTTGGCGAGAGGTGGCAGCGCGTTGCTGATGTCTACCATGTTCTGCGCCGCCCCCTGGTAGTCAGCGCACATCATAGTGAGTGGTCCCACTCCTGGTCTCCCGGTTGAACTCCTGGTTGAGCGACCACCTGAGGGGACAATTTGCATATTAGGCTTTTATTTTTATTTTTATTTTTAATATATTTTTTATTGATTAAGATATTACATATGTGTCCTTGTCCCCACGTTACCCTCGAACTCCCCCGCCCCCACGTTGTCCGTGTCCATTGGTTAGGCCTATATGCCTGCATATAAGTCTTTTGGTTGATCTTTCCCCCTTACCGCCACCCTCCCTTACCCTCCCTCCAAAGCCCGACAGTCCAATCAATGCCTCTCCGTCTCTGGATCAGTCCTT
>NW_006286675.1:2332099-2338133 GCF_000327345.1 Myotis davidii | reverse complement strand
TTCTCTTGCTCTCAGTGTGCTTTTCTTTCCTTCTAGTTGTAGAATTTAAAGTCAGCCAGGCTTCCTGTGGTTCTGGATGATGTCCGAATTGTTTTTCTAAGGTATTAATTGTTGTGAGCGGCATCAACTTCCCGGTGTTTATCTCTGCCGCCATCTTAGTTTCTCCTCATTAGGCTTTTATTATATAGGCGTCAAACTAGCCACCTTTGGGTTATAGGGTGACGCTCAACCAACTGAGCCACACCAGCTAGGGGTTAATTCTTTTTTTGTTTTTTTTTAAGCAAAGAGAACAGGTAACAGAATTTAAGTTGAGTGTGATAACTTGGTTCTCCTTCCCTAACATTTATTTCTACAGTTACCTTCTCTTTTGGCAAGTGATAGTTTTCCATTTATAGAAGGGATATAAAGTATTCGTTATGAGGATTTTTTAAATATAAAAATGTGATTCTATTTAAAGAAAAATGGTAAATAATAGGATCAGAGGTATGTGGAAATTGAAAACATAATAAATGCATTATGTGAATGATTGAAATTTGTGAAATATTATTCAAGATGTATGTGTGTGTGATGCTTGAATGGATGGATTTGTATTTGTCTTTGCTTATCATTTTCTTTTTGGGAGAATAAGCCACAGTTATAGACCCCATTGAAGCAATTACCAAGGAGAAAAGTATCCAAATGGTAAAAGGTGTTCCAGGCTACAACCTAGGACCACTGTGGGAGCAACCAATATTCAGTATAACAAAATCCTACACAGCAAAGGGACCCACTCAGTACTTTGGAGTTAGTTGTGCCAGGATTTTGTGATACTTCCTCTCCTTAAGTATAGGGTTGCTGAGATGTAATGAGAGCTGGAACATAGGCTTTGTAGTCTCTTGAGGGAAATAAGAAAACAGTTCTTGAATAGGTGACAATTAACTGTATGCTTCCATCCAGACCAGGTTCATTGAGATGCTTTTTCATCACTTCATTTGGAGACAAGAGGTGCCAAAATTAATTGATTTATGAACAAACATAGATGTGTCCCAGCATGCTATGGGCAGGGTTAGTCAGTGGGAAATTATACTGAATTCCGTTCCCTCATATTTTAATTGCAGATAAAACCTGATTAAAACTATATAAATAGGGCATCCTCAAAGGTAATGCTTCTTTAACTTTTTCAGCCTCAACACATAAAACATATTTTGCAGCTGGCTCATGCATACACACACACACACACACACACACACACACACACACACACACACACCGAAACAAAGGTTTAATTCAATAATACTCATCCTAATAGCAAGAGACACAATGTGAGATTTTACTCTATCTCATTGGAAAATGATTTTCCAGCCCACCAGTGGTCTCAGTAGCAGATTGAAAAGCACTGCTCTCACCCACAGGTTCTGAGTTTAATGTACAAAAGGTTGACCTGCAAGCTTGTTAAACTTCAGAGTCCCAGGTCTTGGGTGTTCCCCCTTCCTTACCCTCCCTCTTTGGGGAGACTTATTCAGTAGGGCTTGGGCTTGGGAATCTGCAAGTTTTGATAAGCGAATCAGATGATGCTGATGCAGGTAAAACTTGGCTACACTTTAAGAAACACAGGTTTAAAGGGAAACAGTGATAGAATCCTAAAATGTTAGTTTATGAAAAAATTTGTGGATCTTGCAGTTCAAATTTGAAAGTACCTCCATTACCTGCTAGATAAAGTTCAAAATGCACAATGACATTCAGGGCCCTTCCTTCATTGGCTAGTCCCTGCTGGGCTTTTGGGTATGTCCCTAGCTGCAATCTTGTTGCCCTCACTCAGTCCTGTTCTGTATAACCAAACCACATCAGGTCATTCATCATTTACACACCACATACATTTTTTAAGCATATAAAATTTATTACTACTGTGTTTCCACCATCAGAACTTAAGATTTTGGTCTTTTCTTCTTGCCTTTGTAGAAGGCCAAAAGAGAGACATTGGCTATTTTGATAAGCTTAAAGTGGACACCAGGAATGTCATCAACCGCATGACCTTTGCAACCAAATCCAGCAACCAGAACTTCTTCATTTTCCTCAGTAAACTTCAAACAACCATCACTGGGTACAAAGGCTATAATTTTTTAAATGTATTTTTCTTGCCATTCTTGATCATTTGGACTCTGATATTTTCCCTAAAGGCAGTATTTGGCTGTTTGGCTTTAACCCCTACTTTTTCCAGTACAATTTCCTTTGCATGGGAAGTGCCTCCGAAGGGTTGGCCTTCAGGGCTCTCCCCAAATGGACTTTCTTGTACTGTTTATCATGCCACTTCTGATCTCGTTGATGGCTCCAGAGCTTCCTGGCAGTGTGAAAACCATGGTACTTGCCCATCCTGCTGGCGCAACAGGCCTGACTAAAAGAGCCACACCACATGCTTTCATGTGAACTTTCATTTCGTGCAGGAGGATGGAATAGCTGCCTTGACTGATCCTTCTGCTGGAAAGAACTTCACGTGCTCAATAACATATGAAAGCTTTTTAAAGAAATGTGTTCATGACCCAGCAAGTGATCAAGGAATCCTAAGAGGCCAAAAACTAAGTTAGAAAGGTAAGTTAGAAAGCAGCTGCCACTTTCCTCATACACACTTGCTGAATTGGGTGAATTTTGAGCTTTGGTTTTTCATGGCCTTACTCATAGGGATGGGAGATGAAACCCATAACCTACCCAAGATAGGGGTATAATAGGACCCCTCTCATAAAGTTAGGATCTCGATGGCCATACCTCAGTGCAAGGGTGATTTAGACATATACCTGTTACCTGAGGGATAAAAACAATTGCTTGTCTTGAACAAGTTTTTTAAAAACCTTCCCCGAGAATTTGTAATCACAGTTCAACCCTTACGATGATCCATAACATGAATTCACCCAACTAAAGTGATGCTAGATTGGTAGTGTTCATGAGATGCTTAGTAGAACCAAATGCATATATCCTTAGAGGAACTTGTCTCCTCACAGGCCTCAAGGAATCCTTCATGATAGAGCTTTAAGAATTTCAGTTCATGCCCCAAATTATAAAATAAATAAGGAAGCAAGGCAACATGAGTATTGAGCCCGCAGAAATAACAGCAGAATCAGACCCATGAAAACTGTAGGTAATAGAATTATCAATCATAGAATATAAAATAAGTATTTTAATATAATTAAATAAAATTAGGAGTAAATAATCAGACTATAAAAATGACAAAGTATAATTTTAAAAAAAGAATTTCCAGAACTGAAAAATTATGGACTCAACAGTTAGTTACACACAGCTGAGGAGGGAATTAGTAAGCTAGGAGACAGTTCTGGGGGACAAAATCCAGTATGCAGCACATAGAGATGAAGAGATGGAAAATATGAAAGAGAGGATAAGAGATCTAGAAAATAGAATGAAATAATCAACTACATGTATAATTGGTGTTCTAGAAGAAGAGAAGAGAAAGAATGTTGCAGAGACAATATTGAAATAGGTATAATAGTTGAGAATATTTTTGTGTTTGTGAAAGACATCTGTTCACACATTCAGGAAGGCCAACAAATGCTAAGTAAGATAAAAAGAAATCCACACTTGCATATAACATAAATACAACTGTAGAGCACCAAGACAAAGAAAAGATCTTAAAGCAACCATAAGGGAAAGACAGATTATCTTTAAAGAATGGCAATCACAGTTAATCCTCTCAACAGCAGTAATAGAAACCACTGAAATATGTTTAAAACGCTGAGAGAAAATTACTGTGAACCTAGGATTGTATATGCATGCTAAAATATTTTTTGAAGGAGTAGGAAATAGTCCTGGCCGGTGTAGCTCAGTTGGTTGGAGCATTGTCTCATGTACACTGAAAGGTTGTGGGTTCAATTCCTGATCTGGGTACATACCTAGGTTGTGGATTTGATCCCCATTTGGGGTACCTATGTGAGGCAACCTATCGATATTTTTCTCTCATATCAATATTTCTCTCTTTTTCTCTCTCTTGATCGCTTTCTCTCTCTCTCACTCTCTCTCTTTCCCCCTTTCTCTCTCTAAAATGGATAAACATATCCTTGGGTGAGGATAAAAAATAATAATAAAAATAAATGAATAAATAAGGAGGAAAGAAAGACATTAGCAGACAGAATCTGAGGGAAATAATTACCAGCAGGCTATCACCCAAGGAAATTCCAAAAAATACACTTTAGGCAGAAGGAAGGTCTGAGATGCAAGAAAGAACGAAGAGCAAAGAAAGTGCTAAATAAAAAGAAAGTGCATGGATAAAAATAATCAACTCTATAAGACAACGATGTCTTTTTTGTTTGTTAGTCTTCACCAAGGGTATTTTTTCCAGTGGTTTTTAGAGAGAGTAGAGGGGAGAGAAGGAGGAAGGGAGGAGAGAGGGAGGGAGGGAGGGAGGGAGAGAGAGAGAGAGAAAGAGAGAGAAACATCATTGTGAGAGAGAGACATCGATTGGAGTTGCCTCCTGCATGCTCCGTGCCCTGGGCCAGGAATCGAACCTGCAACTCAGACTCATGTCCTGGACCAGAATCAAACCCGTGACCCTTTAGTGAGTGGGCTGATACTCTAACCACTGAATCATACTGGCCAGGGCAACAATGTCTTACAAGGTTAAAAAGAATGAAGATAAAACCAAAGTATATGATAACAATGGCTCAGAATTTGGAGGAGGAGTGACTAAAGTTGAAGAGTTATAATCCTTATTTTTTGAGGGGTGGGGGGCACAGGAGGATTGAGATCAGTTTTGGGTTTTGACAAGCATCCATGCTAACATTTCTAAGGTAGTCACTAAAAGAACAGAAATAGAATAGTTGCCATCTCTTCCTTTTGTGGTCTGCGGCTATAATGCTCCTGGACTCTGATGTCTTACTCAGGCCTGTACTCTGGACCAGGGGTCCTCAAACTCTTTAAACAGGGGGCCAGTTCACTGTCCCTCAGACCGTTGGAGGGCCGGACTATAAAAAAAAACTATGAACAAATTCCTATGCACACTGCACATATCTTATTTTGAAGTAAAAAAACAAAACGGGAACAAATACAATATTTGTATTTGCATGTGGGCCGCGCGGGCCATAGTTTGAGGACCCCTGCTCTGGACAGTGGTGTACAAGTAGGGAGTAATGGGAAGGGTCCGCTCATGTAGGAGTAGTATTTTATCATTGACATTGTTTGGAATTGTGAGTCTGTAGTAACAACAAAGCATACCATATTTAGTGGGTTTTATTATTATGTTTAACTTATTAACTCCCCCAACTTTATGGCACTGTTTCTAGATTCTTTTTGATAACTTTTTCCTCCCCATGCAAAGTCTGATTGTTCAATTTGCAGATGTCTGGCTCTTTGCTTCTTTTCACTCATTCTTCTTTGGGTCATTTCCTTGACCAACAGAATACTTTAGGACAGTGGCTCTAAAACTATGGTCCACAGACCTCTGGGGTTCCCCCAAATCCTGTCAGGGTATCCTCAAAGTCAAAACTATTTTTAGATTAATATGAAGACCATCATTTGCCATTTCACTGTGTCGATGTTTGAACTAATGGTGCAAAAGCAATGGTAGCTAAAACTGCTGGCACCTTAGCAGAAATCAAGGCAGTAACACCACATTTTATTTGTGTTACTTGTGTTGCATACCAAAGCAGGATAATCATCTCAGGAAATGCACTTGTGCAACTGTTCATTTGTGAGGTAAACTAGCTGCTTCCCTCCACCCGCTACAAAACACCATTTTTTCAAAATGAGTGAGACAACTGTAGGAAAGATTTGTGCTTAAAGGAAAACTGTGCTTTGTTTATAGCCCATGATTAGCTGATTCTGATTCTATGGAGCTATTTTACAACTGTAAATTGTAGATAAATGATAGCAATGCAAAATAATTCTTTTTTTTAAAAAAACTAAATCTTTATTGTTCAGATTATTACATTAGTTACTCTTTTTTCCCCCCATAACTCCCCTCCACCCAGTTCCCACCCCACCCTCCGCCCTCACTCCCCACCCACTGTCCTCATCCACTGGTTCTACAGACTAAAAATAAAATGTTGTGTGTGTG
>NW_006286675.1:2329167-2330771 GCF_000327345.1 Myotis davidii | reverse complement strand
TCAGGCTGCATTCCTGGGCCTGATTTCCAATCCTTTGCCAGCAAGAAGCTGAGACTCCCTCCCGATTGAGAACAACAACCCCCCCCTCAGCCGCCAGCCCGCATGTACTCCGCACCTTAGTATCTCACTTCCGCACTGCTCCTCCTCTGAGTCTCAGTGTTTTTCTCTTTCCTCCTAGTTGTAGAATTTCCACTCAGCCAGCTTTCCTGTGGTTATGGATGATGTCCGTTTCGTCTTTTAGTTGTATTTTTGAAGTGGTTGTTCAAGGCAGCAAACTCCAGTGTTTACCTATGCCGCCATCTTGGTTTCTCTCCAAAATAATTCTTGTCTATAGACATGCAAATTAATTCTGCCTAGTGGAGGCTACCCCTTCTCTGATTATAAAAAAGCCATTTTTGTGCCATTTGCACATTCATTTCAACATTCTTGTATTCATTATAAATTTGTGCATCTTTGACTTCTTTGAACTGGTTAAAACATCTGCCTGGCTCCCTCATTATGAGTTGAATATAATCTTTAACATTTGCTCATTTTATATTTGTATGAAAGTTATATCTTTTAAAAAATTATCTTTTAACAAAAACGATAATTACTCCAGTTTGAGTATGTGGCAGAAAATTTCTCAAAAATAATTGAAATGAGCTTGTCAAGGAAAATACTGACAGTATTTGTTACCAAAGATCAAATCTAAACTTTCAAGTGAAAATTAGAATATCTGCCACTATGAACTTTACAGCTTCCAAATACTTAAAGACTTACCTCATGCAATTGGTAGTGATATTAATGAATATGATTTTGTATAATGAAATGTGACCACATTTGAAAGATCTGAATAACTCAGTGAGCTAGTATTTTCCAAAAGACAAATACATGATATTAAAACAGCGGTTCTCAACCTGTGGGTCGCGACCCCTTTGGGGGTCGAATGATCCTTTCACAGGGGTCCCATTGGAAAACACATTTATAATTACATATTGTTTTTGTGATTAATCACTATGCTTTAATTATGTTCAATTTGTAACAATGAAAATACATCCTGCATATCAGATATTTATATTATGATTCATAACAGTAGCAAAATTACAATTATGAAGTAGCAATGAAAATAATTTTATGGTTGGGGGTCACCACAACATGAGGAACTGTATTAAAGGGTTGCAGCATTAGGAAGGTTGAGAACCACTGTATTAAAAGAACATGCATGGTTAAAAAATCATTCAAAGTGCATGATAGATTAATAGATTTTTTAAATTAAATCTTTATTATTCAGATTATTACATTTGTTTCTCTTTTTCCCCCCCATAACTCCCCTCCTCCCAGTCCCCGCCCCACCATCCACCCTCACTCCCCACCCACTGTCCTCATCCATAGGTGCACGATTTTTGTCCAGTCTCTTCCCACGTCTCCCACACTCCTTTCCCCTCCAAGAATAGTCAGTTCACCCTTTCTATATGTCCCTGATTCTATTATGATCACCAGATTATTTATTCACGTCATTTTTAGATTCACTTGTTGATAGATAAGTATTTGCTGTTCATAATTTTTATCTTTACCTTTTTCTTCTTCCTCTTCTTAAAGAATACCTTTCAGCATTTCATATAACG
>NW_006286675.1:2321228-2328469 GCF_000327345.1 Myotis davidii | reverse complement strand
GCATCGGCAGGGTGGGGCCCCAGGGTATCAACAGGGCAGGCGGAGCGAGTTATGGCTGCTCTCAGTCCTGCCCTCAGAGGCCCCGGCAATTGCTGCAAGCACCTCCAAGCTGCCCTCGAGTTCCAACTGATGCCAGACAGTCCCGCCTCTCCTGTCCGAGTCTGGGCCCCTAGAGACCCGCCCGGATCTGGAGCCCAGAGTCTGAAACTCCCTCCCGATTGAAAACACCAACCGTGCCCTCCGCCGCCAGCCCTCTCAGCGCGCACTCTGCACCTGAGTGTCTCACTTCAGCACTGCGCCTCCTCTGAGTCTGGGTATGATATTCTCTTTCCTCCTAGTTGTAGTTTTTCCACTCAGCCAGCCTTCCTGTGGTTCTGGATGATATCTGTTCCGTCTTTAAGGTGTATTTTGATTTGGTTGTTCAAGGCAGCAATCTCCAGCGTTAACCTATGCCGCCATCTTGGTTCTCCTCCCTAGGCCACCTGGATTAATAGATTTTAATATAACAACTATGAAAAGTTCATTGATATGGTTTCATATTCTACATGCATATAATCTTTAAGAAACTACCACTTGCTGAGTTTTAATGTAGTATCCAAGAAGAAAATTTATAGCTATCTGAATAGCCTATTAAAATATTCTTTCCCTTTTTTGACTAGTACATATCTGTGTGACTGTATTTTCTTCATATACTTCAAACAACAAATCACAATAGGTTTAATGCAAAAGCAGATATAAGAACTGAGCTATCTGCCCTAACCGGTTTGGCTCAGTGGATAGAGCGTCGGCCTGTAGACTGAAGGGCCCCAGGTTCTATTCCGGTCAAGGGCATGTACCTTGGTTGTGGGCACATTCCCAGTAGGGGGTGTACAGGAGGCAGCTGATCGATGTTTCTAACTCTCTATCCCTCTCTGTAAAAAATCAATACAATATATTTTTTTTAAAAAGAACTGAGCTATCCTCTATTAAGCCAGACATTAAGAGATTTGCATAAATGTAAAACAATGCCACTGTTCTCATTAGTTTTTTTTGTTTGTTTAACCTAACTTTCTCAAACTGTTCCAAAAGAATGGAAGAGGAAGGAAGATTCCCAAGCTCTTTTTACAAGACCAGTATTACCCAGATTCCAAAACCAGACAAAGACAATACAGAAAAGAAAACAGCCCGGCCAGTGTGCTCAGTGGTTGAACATTGACCCATGAAACAGGAGGTCATGACTCGTTTCCTGATGAGGGCACATGCCCAGGTTGTGGGCTTGATCCCCAGTGTGAGGTGTGCAAGAGGCAGCCAATCAAGGATTTTCATTGTTTATGTTTCTATCTCTACCTCTCCCTTCTTCTCTGAAATCAATAAAAAAAAAATGTTTAAAAATTAAAAAAAGAAAACAGTAGGCCAATATCCCTGATGAACATACATGCAAAAATAGTAGCAAACTGAATTCAGCAATACATTAAAAAGATCATACACCATGATCAAGTGGGATTTATGTAATTGTGATGCAAGGTTGGTTCAATATTTGCAAATCAATTAACATGATACACCACATAAACAAAATGAAGGATGAAAATCATAAAATCATACCAATAGATGCAGAAACATTCAGCATCCATTTATGATAAAAACTCTAAAAAAAAAGTGGGACTAGAGGGAATATACCTCAACATAATAAACATGATAACAACCAGGATGCAAACCCCATTCTGTCCTGTTTCATAGCCAGAGGCCTTAGCCAGGAGTTTATGTCATCTCTTGATTCTGAGTGATCATGGCCAAGTCTCTTAATTTTCCAGGGTCTCAGTTTCCCACTGTATAAAACAAATGAAGTTAGATGGAACTTCACCCATTATGGTGAGGTCTTCAGCTCTTTGTAGAATATTCTTCTGCCTTTAAGAGGTTCCTAGTCTGGGCTATCCCTAATGTCTGGTTAAGCTGTTTGATTTTGTAATTTTCACAACCCATATTCTCAGTACTGTCACTGTGAGTCCTGGGGTTTGAATAGCTTTGTGGTTGGAAGTGAAGAAGACCAAGCAAAAGATGAGAGGCTGCTAGTTCATTAGTGTGGAGAGATAAGATATTAATCCTATAGTTAATTCATCTTGCCACTGAATCCTAGAGGCCTGAAACCAGAAACCTAAGCATGAAGCTTCCACTGCCAGAGGATTTTATCCCCCCACCCCCCAATTCAGGAATTGCTTTCAGCTAACATTACCTCTGCTTTCTGAGCACAAGCCAGGCTATTGTGCTGGAAATAATGTGTTAGTCTTATTGGAGTGGCTTGTGTTGCCATAGTTACTATTTGGGTTCTGCGCTCCTAAAATTTCAAGTATTTATCAGGCAAAAAGTGTTTGCTGATTTTCTATTTTCTCTTTGGAAAATCAGATTGGAGAGGAAGCAGATTTTATATCTTGTTAAATGTGTCTGTTCTGGGTGGGTACTGTCATACCCAATATTGCAGAGTATTAACTCTCCAGTGGTGAAAAGTGGGCTTGGCCACGACCTTGAAAAATGCAGTTATCAGCATCCTGCTGAGGACCCACAATCACTGCCTGATGATGGATGGAAAGGCAGGTTGTCATTGCCAGTTGTGCCGCTCAGGAAATTGCATGACACAGCTGGTTATTTATGACTGAGCAACACAGAACTTCTTAGTATGTTTCCTAGTTGCTGCCACTCTCTACATAGTCACTTGCCACCTAGTGCTGAGGCTGGGTCAGAAGTTTGCACAGAGATGGGAAGGGGAGGTGTATGTAAACTGGTATGGGCAAAAAGATCAAACCTGGCCACCTGCGCACATAAGCAACTAGAAGTACAACACATAAAGACTCTGCTTTTGCAGCCATGTCTGTTTGCCTGTTTGCCTGCCTGGTTTGCAGACTCTGCATCAGTCCACATTTGGGCCCAGAAGTAGCCCCCTTTGCCTGGTCATCAAGAGCCAGACTGGTCTTTATGTGGCTGTCTCTTAGGAGCCCAAAGCTATGCCACATGGCTGGAAGCCGTGTTTACAAGCTTTTCATCCTTCTTCCTTAACTTGTGGTTGCTATGGTTTCCTTTGCCTGCTGGGCCTGGCCTTTTTAAGGGGACAAGCTGTCCACTCAACCAAAAGCCAGAGGCACAGTTCTGCCAGCATTGGCTTTTTGGCCGCAGTCCCAGCCATATCTCATCACCTGCACATCCTGAGCCCTAAACTTCCCCGCTTGTGGGACTGACTTTGATTTTTGTCTGTGCACCAGCACACTGTGGGGTCTACGACCTTATTGCTGTCTCGGGACCTTCCACATTTGCCTCGTTTTGCTTCTTGTTGAACTGACTTCCCAGTAGCTCGAATTCTACTTTGCAGAGCCCTGTCCTCTGTAAACATCACAGTTACCTACTTATATTCAGGGCTCATTTAATGCTGGAGACAACTCCACTGGGAGACATTTGTTGCTGCTGGCCCAGCTTCTACTCTCCCCTTTTCAGGTAATAGCATTTTGTCTTTTGGGGAACCATTCCACTGACTCATCTCAGCTTATAAGTTTCTAATGGACTCATTCCTGCCTTCTTATTCCAGGGCCTGGCCAACCTAAATATTATTATCTCTCTGCTTCAATCTTGGGTCCAGGGACAGATACCTGATTGAAGCCTGGTAAATGAAGATTAATTCTGGAAATTTTGCAGCAGAGAATTTTTTACTCTGTGGTTGTTCAGGAGGTTGGATGTAATCCTGATGGGTTGAGGGGGAGGCTGCTATTTAAGGAGTAGAAACAATGCAGACAAGAACAGAATTAAGAGGTCAAGAGAAAGCCTGTGGTGACTGGGTGACATTATTTGCATGCCTTTACTGTAGTCCAAATACTTGAGTAAGAATAAATCCTTTTTATGCAAATGCCAGTTTGAGTTGTGTTTTCTGTCACTAGCAACTGAAAGAATCTGATCTATTCCCATTCATGAAGACACTGAAGCTCCAAGAAGTGAAATAACCTTCCTAGGATACCCAGCTACTGCGATTTGACCCCATTTCTCTTGGCTCTAAAGACTCTCTCTCTTCCATTATCCCACGCTGACTTTGAATAGTAACCTTACATTTGTGACACATTTCACAGTAGGCAGAGTACTTTTATATGACTTACATCACACACCAATTCACTGCTCTCACCATGTGTTCCCAGCACAAGGCTGTTATTACTGTTATTAAAGTATTATCATTCCCATTTTCCAGATGAGGTTGTTGAGGACTGGTTACACATGCACTTAGCTAGTGAGTGCAAAACATGGAAAAACAGCTGCTTATTTTAAGTCTGGTTTCATATTCATTCCATTCTTCTCCATTACTTCCTGAATATGCCACGAAGAGAGATTGCCTCAGCTGGAGGCCTCTTGTCCTTTACTTTTTCCCAAGGAGCTTTGACCACTTTATACCTGGGAGGTAGTTGCCTTTGGAGGAGGCCTGACATGTTGGAAATGGCATGCGGTTTGAAGATTAAACAGACCCAAGTTTAGATCTTGCTTCCACCACTCACTGGCTCTTTAACCATGGGCAAGTCAGTTGAGTTATCTGAACTCTATTTTCTTCTTCTGTAAAACCTATGAGTCAGGAAGAATAATATTTACCTTGCAAGATTTTTGTGAGAAGTAAATAAAGTCAATGTGCATGAGCAGTAATAATAATAATAACAATGAATTGAGTGTTTACTATGTTATTAACTATTATTATCTCTATTTTCCATTTGGGAAAACTGAGGCATAGAAAAGTCAAGTGACTTGCCCAAGGAACAGAAGTATTTAACCCAAATATGCTGGTTAAGAGCCCTTAATCACAATTGGGCATAGCACAGAATAAGTGTTTAAATAATAGGATGCTTTTTCTTTATCTCCCTTTTCTTTGAAAAGCTCAGTATCTCGTGTTCAGGACAGAATTGAAGCAGTGGAACTAGGGTAAAAGAGGGTTATGTCCAGGTGGCACAGATCAGAGTGGGGTTGAAGACTGTATCAGGCAGATAATGATGGTCAAAGCATCTTTGTGGGCCAGAGACCAAGATAGGGCATAGATGCTAATGAAGGAGGGCCCAGCAAGACAGGTGGGCTCAGGAATTAGAGATGCACAGGACCAGGTAAAACACACTAGGGGACAACCTAGTGACTCAGAGGCTCTATATCTCAGGCCCAGAGCTTTGCTGTGGTTTCTGTTAAGCCAGAAACCCACTGAAGAGTGGCTGATTGGGACCCTGTAGAAGAACAGGTTAGGTCACAGGGGTGGGCAAACTTTTTGACTCGAGGGCCACAGTGGGTTCTTAAACTGGACCGGAGGGCTGGAACAAAAGCATGGATGGAGTGTTTGTGTGAACTAATATAAATTCAAAGTAAACATCATTACATAAAAGGGTACGGTCTTTTTTTTCAATAGTTTTATTCATTTCAAACGGGCCGGATTCGGCCCGCAGGCCGTAGTTTGCCCACGGCTGGTTAGGATTAGGGGAGATGGCAGCTTCTGGCAGGCATCTATGTCTTGACATTGACGAAGGCTTCATGGTGATAATCTTGATTTATTCATTAGTATATCTTTGTAACCTGATGGAGGAAAGTCTTATTTTCTTTTTTTTTTTAATACATTTTATTGATTTTTCACAGAGAGGAAGGGAGAGAGATAGAGAGAGTCAGACACATCGATGAGAGAGAAACATCCATCAGCTGCCTCCTGCACATCACCCACCAGGGATGTGCCCGCAACCCAGGCACATGCCCCTGACCGGAATCGAACCCGAGACCTCCCAGTCCGCAGGCTGACGCTCTATCCACTGAGCCAAACCGGTCTCGGCAAGTCTTATTTTCTTAGTAGTAGATTCTCCAATCTCTTAGTATCCTACTCTCCCACCTCCCTTTCAGGAGACCCATGTAGGTGGGTGAACATTTTGATCAGCTGCTTGGGGTGGGGGTGAAGCGCTCAAAGCCTTAAGCTTGAGGAACAATAGATAGATGGTTCTGTTCCTAACCAACCACCAGGCTGTTATTTGGCTGAGTGTGTTGGTACTCCAAGGCCAAGAACCGAATAGCTTTGGGACAATAGAGCAAAGTTTTTAGAGGCTGAGATAAAGGAAGAGGAAGAAAAATGAAGTATCTATAGGGGAGAGGACTTTGAAGGAAAAGAGACATATTTAAAGGAACTTTTATGAAGTATTGCCATATTATATTTAATATAAACTTTTCTTTCTGTGTCCCTAAGAATTTTTCAGTAAAATAGACATTCCTTATTAATGGGTTGTGGAGTTTAATCTCTTTTGAGAATACATTGAAAGGCTGAGTCTCAGTTCAAGGTGGGCATGTGATGAACAAAAGTTGCCCAGCAGGATCTTTCCACATCTGGGTCACATTTTTGTAGCTCGTACTATGTGCTAGGCACAATGCCAGGCACTAAGGTTACTAAGACAACTAGACATGGTCTCAGCTCTTAAGGAGCATGCAGTCTTTTAGCAAGGCATCTGAAAATAGATTATAGTGGAAGACCTTTAATTTGGGAGGCTAAACATCAGAGTTGTTTTAAAAGAATATTAAAATTATCACTCACTTAAAGACAGACATACAGACTAATGGAATAAAGAACAGAAAGAAACCCTACATATATGGTCAAATAATTTTCACGTAGAGTGCAAATACCATTCATTGGGAAAAGGACAGTCTTTCAACAAATAGATTTGGGAAAACTGGAAATTGGACTCTTACCTTATACCATATACAAAAATTACGTCAAAATGGCCAACAATCTAAAACTATAAAATGGGAAAAGCTTCATGACATTGGATTTGGCATTAATTTCTTGATATGACACCAAAAGCCCAAGAAGCAAACAAGCAAAAAAATAGATAAATTGAACTACATTAAAATAAAAAACTTCTGTGCATCAAAGGACACCATTAGCAGAGTGAAAGGGAGAGAATATTTGCAAATCATATATCTAATAAGGAGTTAACATCCAGAATACATAAAGAACTCCTACAACTCAACAGCAGCAACAACAAAAAAACGACCTGATTAAAAAATGGGCAATGATTTGATAGACATTTCTTCAAAGATGAAAACAAATGGCCAATAAGCACAAGAAAAGATCCTCAACATTATAAATCACTAGAGAAATATTTATACAAAACGGTGAAAAATACCACTTGACACTCATTGGGATGACTACTATCAAAAAAGAAAATCTCGGGCTAGTATGTCTCAGTGATTGAGCGTTGACCTATGAACCAGGAAATAATGGTTCAATTCCC
>NW_006286675.1:2309988-2320565 GCF_000327345.1 Myotis davidii | reverse complement strand
ATGTGTGTATTTTACCATAATTAAAATTGTTTAAGTTAAAAAAGTGATTATTCTATTAAAAATCATATCACTGTAAAGACGGACAATACTTTGGAATATGAAGAGTTGTTGTGATCTAGTGGATTATGAATGCGTTGATGGCTGCCCAAATAAGGCAGATTGGACAATGGTTATGACATTGCAATGGACTCATGGCAACAGAAATTGTGAAAGTTTTTAGACAAAAACTGTTTGGCAGGGAGCAGTGCCTTTAATTGAATCATTGTTGAACCAAAAAAATGTTGGTATTAAGATATCCAAACTGGAATTATCATGTTTTTATAATGGAGCAGTTCTCAAACCTTCCATGCAAATGATCTTCTGTTGAGATTGCAATGTAAGTGTTGTAGAGATAAGTGTACAGTACCTATTTATTCACTATGGATTTAATATGTTCCAGGAATAAGTTCCTAATTCTTCTCTCCACTCTGCCATTCTGTGCTTTCTTTGGATATCATAATTTGGTGATAGGCTTTATTTTGCCTTGGTAGCAAGGCTAATATAATGGAAATACAACCTTACAAAATGGCACCTTTTGTCAATGGGGAAACAATTTGTGTGCAGGTTTATGGGACTGCTCTCAGCAACAACACCCATGAGGGAATGAGGGCAGCAGGATTGGCCCACGGGGAAACTGAAGCTGGGATGGTCCTTAGAGTTGTCCAAAGTGAGGCAAGGGGTAGGGCTACCTATCCCACGTCATTGGTGTAGGTGCCCAGGGAGGGGGCATAACCTGGAGTGAGTAGCTCTCCTTGTGCAGAGTCCAGCAGGGGATCTGGGTGGGAGAACACACTCATAGACACTACACCAATTCTCTGCTTTTTTCCTCAGGAATTACTGGTACAAGAAGTAGGCCATTTCTTGGAAAGGGAGCACAAAATACTAGCAGCACAAACAAAGCAGGAGTTGAGGTTTTATTTATTTTTAAAATCTCTTGCTCAAACAATATTATAAAAGCAAATAAAATCTAAATGTATGCACCTGGGTAACTACCACCCCAGTGAAGGTAAACATTTCTATCACTCTAAAAAGTTCCCCAAGCCCTAGCCGATTTGGTTTAGTGGATAGTCAGCCTGTGGGCTGGAGGGTCCTGGGTTTGATTCAGGTCAAGGGCATGTACCTTGGTTGCAGGCTGGGGGTGTATCCGGGAGGCAATCAATCAATTTTTCTCTCTTTCTGCCTCTCCACCTCCCTTCCACTTTCTCTAAAAATCAATGGAGTGCTCGCTTCGGCTGAACATATACTAAAATTAGAACGATACAGAGAAGATTAGCATGGCCCCTGTGCAAGGATGACACGCAAATTCGTGAAGCGTTCCATATTAAAAAAATAAAATAAAATAAAAATAAAAATCAATGGAAACATATCCTTGGGTGAGGATTAATGAAAAACAAATAAAGAAAAAAGTCCCCCAGTGATCCCTCTGTCAATCCCCACCCCATACGCAACTTTTGTTTTGAATCCTTTTTAAAACTTTTTATTGATTTTTTTAGAGAGGGAGGAAAGGAGAGAGAGAGAGAGAAAGAGAGAGATACATCAGTTGGTGGCCTCCCACATGCACTCAGCTCAGGCATTGAACCCAAGGCCTGGGTATGTGCCCTGACCAAGAATCAAATCCAAAATCTTTTTGGTGTATGGGATGACGCTCCAACCATCTGAGCCACCCAGCCAGGGCTGTTCTGATATTTATTCCAAAAAATTTCCCAGTTTTGTTGAGATATAATAGATAAACAGCACTATATAATTTTAAGGTGTAACAGCATGATGACCTATATATTTTGTGAAACGATTACCACAATAAATTTAGTTAACATCCGTCATCTAATATAGATAGAAAAAACTGTTAGGATTTACTTTCTTAACAGCTTTCAACTATAACAGCAGTGTTTACTATCAGCCTGCTTGCTATACTTTACATCCCCAGTAGTTATTTATTTTATAACTGGAAGTTTGTATCTTTTGACCATCTTCCTCCAGTTTTCCTGCCCACCCTTCCTCAACATCCATCCATGTGGTAATAAATGGCAGGATTTCCTTCTTTTTATGGCTGAATAATATTCCATTGTATGTAAATACCACAGCTTCTTTATCTAGTCACCTATCAGTGGGCATTAGGCTGTTTCCGAGCCTTGGCTATTGTAAATAATGCTGCTCTGAACATGGGGGTGGGGAGCATATATCTCTTTGACATAGTATTTTCATTTCTTTCAGATATATTCACAGAAGTGAAATTGCTGGATCATATGGTAGTTCTATTTTTGATGTTTTTAGGGAACCTTCATACTGTTTCTCATCATGACTGTATTATTTCACCATTCTATCAACACTGCACAAGGATACCATTTTCTCCATATCATCCTCAATACTTGTTATCTCTTGCCTTTCTGATAACAGTCATTGTAATAGGCGTGAGGTAATATCTTGTTGTGGTTCTGATTTGCATTTCCATGATGATTAGTGATGTTAAACACCTTTTATTATACCTGTTGATTATTTGCATATATATCTTCTTTGGAGAAATGTCTATTCAGGTCATTGGCTTATTTTTAAATTGGATTATTTGTGCTCCCCCCACCCCAGCTATTGAGTTGTCTGAATTCTTTATACTTTTTGGCTATTAACCCTTTATTAAATATTTTTCCCCACTTAGTAGGTTGCCTTTTCATTTTGTTGATGGTTTCCTTTGCTGTGCAGAAGTTTTTTAGCTTGGTGCAGTCCCACTTGTTAATTTTTATTTTGGTACTTTTTCTTTAGGTGTCATATCCAAAAAGCTGTTGCCAAGACTCTGATTTCTATCACCATGGATTAGATTTGTCTGATTTTGAATTTTACATGAAAGAGAACAGAGAGGATTGACTTTTTTGATATACACATTTAGAAAATCTATTTTCCCCTTTCTTTTATACTACTCATGTATTTTTCCTGATTATAAAAATATATCCTTTATTATCAACATTCAATAAAATAAAATAACAATATATAGCATTAAAAATGATTGTTTTTGTTCTAGTCAGTGGATAGAACATCAGCCTGCCAACTGAAGGGTCAAAGTTTTGATTCTGATCAAGGGCATGTCCTCGGTTGCATGCTTAATTCCTGGCCTGGTCAGGCGTGTGCGGGACGCAACCAATTGATGTGTCTCTCTCACATTGATGTTTATCTCTCTCTGTCACTCCCCCTCCCTTTCACACTCTCTAAAAATCAATGGAAAAATATCCTCGAGTGAAGATTTAAAAAAAAAAAAAGATTGTTTTTAGATCCACTTCCTATAGGTAAGCGATGAATCTTGGTATATTTTCTTACAGTAGTTCTCAAAGTTTGGTGTCCAGACTAACAACATCAGAGAATTATTGTAAGTGCACATTTTCCATTCTCATCCTAGGCCTGCTGAATCAGAAAATCTAAGGGTGGGGCCCAGCAATGTGTTTAAAAAGTCCTCCTGGTATCTCTAATACATATACATGTATTTGAGAACCAGTTCCTTATACTAGTACTGTTTTTCTTTTCTTTTTCTTTCCTAGATGAGACCATACTGTATTCACATTTTTACATTCTACCTTTTCGTGTAATAATTTATTAGAAGCAATACCATATCATGACAGGTAATGAGTTAATTTATCTACCTAAAGAATTTTGTGTGGTCTCTGAGTGTAGTAATGAGGCTAAATGTGTCCTGTTTTGGCTTTTGCCTTCTCTCGGGATAATTATTTCCCAAAATGACACATTTATGGACTGTTTCCTTTACTTGCTGTCATCACCATATAGCATGATGATGCTGGAAATGTGTTGGGTAGAATGACTCCCGTTGTACTTGGGAAGATTTACCAAAAGATCTTGTCTCTTGTAGAACTGGCAAGTAACAGTTTTATCCAGGAAATGACACAGAGGGCTGACATTTGTAGTTTCCAAATAAGAATCAGTCTTAAGGAATCTAGGTAGGCAGACACAGCCATGCCAATGGCAGAGGAGATGTCTTGATGGAAAGATGACTATATGGCTCTGCGGGGACACTGTCTGGTTCCTTGGTCCTGGTTGAACAATAACCCTCTCTCTTGCACTGCTGGGGAGCACTGTATCCTCAGACTGGCAGACTTAACTCTGGCCCACCTTGGGGAATGCCCACTGACTCTTCTTGTCTTGAGATGATATTTATTAGGCTGAAGGAGGAGGGCAAGGGACCTTACCCACAATTGTCCCCAGAGTATAGTCCTCCACATAAAGGCATTTCTAGTCATCTTACAAGAAATAATCTTTCAAGAGATGGCCTGTGAGAACTCAGATTTCGCAAGTGACTTACTCAAGGTCACATAGTTGGTGTGTGCTGGCCATGCTGAAATTCTAGTCCCATCACCTAATTCCAGGTTTTGCCAGCTTTCCACTCTATGTTGCTCCCTCCTGGAGTGTGTGTGGCCCTGTTTTTATCCTTCGTGGACAGGGCAGCAGGAAAAGAAGCAGCATCAGATTATTTTAGAGCAGTAGGCACCTGTATTGGTACTTTTGGGGAAAGGGAAGGAAGAAAACATGAAAGGCAATGTGAGGGAGTGCAAAAATAAGTAGATTCTAGGACCAGGTTGACCTGATTTAGAGTCAGAGCTGGGTTGTGTGACTGTCAGTTTTTTATTGCTGAGTAAAAAAATCACCCCCAAAATGTAGTATAAGAACATACATATTTATCTCACGGTATCTGGTTTATGTGATTGTTGACAAGATTCACGGGTTGTTGAACTGAGAGCCTCACTTCCTTGCCGCCTGTTAGTCGAAGGCCACCCTCAGTTCCTTCTAGTATGTGGGCCTCTCCAGCAAGGCAGATGACTTGACTTCTCTGAGTCCTCTCTTTTTTCACCCTGTGAAATGGGGATAGCTATAGTTATCTTAGAGTTGTTATGGGAATTTGCTGGGGTCCAACCCCAGCAGGTCCAGGGGTCCCCAAAGGTGTGGACAGAGTCGGCGAAGAAGGAATGACACGGAGACAGCGTTCAGTTGATCAGCAGCCTTGCCAGGATCTCTAGCCACAATCTCCAGCCAAGTTCTGTGTCCATGTTCCCTCGCTAGGTTCTCCAGCCAGGTTCTGTCCAGGTTTTCTAGTCAGGTTCTCTTGCCATGTTTTCCAAAGGTTAGGGCGTTTCTTATCTCCATTCCAGGGAGTAAAGATTATGTAGCTTAGGCATGATTGTTCGTAGTTAAAGTGATTAATTACCCGCCTGGCACTTAGTTGAGAGGTTTTATTCCCTCCCTAACTTCAGGGGAAAATCTCTACCTGGGGAAACAACCTTTCTCGGAGAGGTGACCTTGGTTAAAACACAGCGCCAAGAAGGTGAGCAAACATATTAAGAACAGTATGCCATATATGCCAGGTCCCTTGAAACAGCAAGGATGGACTGGCAGGAATTCACTGAGATTTTGTAGAAAATGGCTTTGCACAGAGACTAGCACAATGTCAGGCTTTCATAAATGCAGCTATTGTTACTATTATTATAATGTTTAGGCCTTCTGATACTCTGGAACCTAGCTGTTGTCCAGACAGCAGTTGGAGATATGCCTTTCATCCCCCTAATCTCTCCCCTGCCCCAGACCCCTGCTATGCCACAGAGGTGTATCCAGGTAAAGGATGATTTCTAAATTACTGAGAAAATACAGCTCTTTTCCTGAAGCATCTCAGATGACGTGATTGGCCATTGTGGGAGATGTGCCATGGAGTATGACATAGTCAAACTTTTTGTTGTCCCTTCATGTCAGCCTCGCAGAGTAGGCGCAAGAGTTTCCTTTCTCACCAATGGAAACCAGTCCCCTTATAGCATCCATTGCCTGTTCATGACATGGATTCTCCAGGAAGTTCAGCTAGAGCCACCTTTGTGCAGTGGATCTCAGTTTGTCTTGTCTATGAAACCATTGTCTGTTCTCTGCCTCATATTTGTTACTATCTCAAAGCATCGGTGTCTGCTCCTTTTCCATCTGATCCTGAGCACAGTTAATAAGGTGAAGCAGTGTTTCCTAGAGACCTTGGGAGCCATATCTTTCTTAATCATTATTTGGGACTATTACAGGGGGAAGTATAACTTTATTTTATTGCCACCGGATAATGTAGATGTCCTAATCCTCACTGTGTAAAAATAAGACCAGACTGAATGTCTGTTCTGAATTATCTTTTCTGCCTAAACAGAGCCCAGAAGGGATCCTAACTTGCAAAAAATATATTATTCAGCCCAACCTTGATTTCATTTCCTAAAAGAGATTGGGTCCAAGTAAGACTTTAATTGAATTCAGCCTCTTGACCTGATACTGACTTGGTTCTCTCTCCTAGTGCCCTCCAACATTAGACAAGGGAGGAGGAGGAGGAGAAATAGACAAATAAAGCAATCCACGTGGGTTTATAGACCGAGCCACTTCCACATTCCATAAAGCCCAAATGACTGTATAGGAAACAGCTGCAGTATTTACTGGGGCCTGGTAAGGCTTCATTACCGTCCCACCTCCTCACAGGGGGTGTTCAGCTCCAAATGGAGTGCAGTGGAGGGAGTAATTGACTTTGCTACCCTGACACCTGGTGTTTCTGCCAAATGCCTGAGGTCACTGGAGCAAACAACTTTCCCCCTCCCCTCCGAGTGGAGGGAGACCTCAGGGCCTGTAATGAGAGGTGGAGAACAGTGCCAAGAGGAGGTCAGAAGGGATTTCCATGTTCATTTGTTCATATCTTTGTCCATTAACTTAAGAATCATTTATTGTGCACTTCCTAAATATCAGGTACTGCTATAAGCATGTGGGACATGGCGACAGACATGGTCTCTGCCTTCTTAGAGCTTACACTCTTGAGCTTCTGTATGCAATACAATAACCACTACATTTAAATTAACATTCATTAAAGCAAAGTCAAATTAAAAATTCAGTTCTTCAGTCACACTTGCCACATTTCAAGTGCTCAATAGGCTGATGACTATTGTATCAGATGGCATAGGTACCGAGTACTTCCACCATCGCAGAAAGTTTTATCAGACACACTGGTCTGCTGTGGGCAGGGTGTGGAGGGTCTGGAAACAGTCGTTAACTGAACAAACATGTCTGTAAATAAGAGCACTTTGGATGTGGTAGTACTGTGAAGAAAGTAAAATAGGTATAGGGCCTAGAGTTGCCCTTTGAACAGAATGTTCTGGGTGGCCTCCTCAGAGAAGATGACACATTGGCCAAGGTCTTGGAAGATGCTGAGCGACAGCAAGTCCTTGGAGCCTCTCAGAAGTATAAGAAAGTTACTATGGTTTGGAGTAGGGAGCCAGAGGGAGAACAGTATGAAAGGGGGTCAGGAGTAAGGTAGAGGCTTAATGGTTTGGGGTCACGGGAAAGACTGAGCATTTAACTCTTAAGTGGTGGAAATTCATTGCGGGATTTTTACCAGGGGAAGGGTCATGTGATCTGATGTTAAAAGCTCACTCTGGCTCCTGGGTTGATTATGAATTATAGGGAGTCAGAAGGACCAGAAAGGAGGCTATTAAAGTTGTCCAGATGAAAGAAGCTAGGATCTGGGCATCAGGGATGAAGGGACAGTAGCTAACCTGAGGGCCAACTCTGCAGTAGATAATTACTCATCTGAAAATATGGGGACAGTAAAAGTATCTGGTATATGCTGTCACTGATACAAGGATACAGTCAGGCAATGTTTGTCAAGTACCCAGTCTTCACAGTACATCAGTGTGGCATTATCTTGTCTAATTTACCTTTGTGTTTCTCCTAAATGATGCTAGCAGTCTCTCCTCTGGTTTCTAGTCCTTTGTCTTGCCTAGTCTAGTGAGGTTTCCACATTGCTTGCACCTTTTTTGAATGGCAAGTCTGATGACATCAGTTCCTTTCAGGGGATCCTGACTGAACCCCAGCTAAAATTCAAACTTGCTGGCATGTTGCAGGAGGTTCTTCACACTCTGGCCCATAGCTCTCTACAGCAGTGGTTCTCAGCCTTCTGGTCCTTTAAATACAGTTCCTCATGTTGTGACCCAACCATAAAATTATTTTCGTTGCTACTTCATAACTGTAATGTTGCTACTGTTATGAATTGTAATGGAAATATCTGATATGCAGGATGGTCTTAGGAGACTCCTATGAAAAGATCGTTCGACCGGCAAAGGGGTCGCGACCCACAGGTTGAGAACCGCTGCTCTACAGCATCATCTCCTCCATGCTCCACCCGAGCTCAGGCTTCAGTGGCACCCATCATCCCCTCTCAGCTTGTGCCGCTTCCTCTGCCCAGACACTTTCTCTCCTTGTCTTGGACTTGCTATCTCCAGCTCCCTATCTTTCTAGGCTCAGCTTAGAAATTTCTGCCTACAAGAAGCTGTCTCTGGCTTTCCAAGTCCAGGTCAAGTGCTTTTATCATGAAATCTCATGGAACCCTGTACTTCTTTGCCTAATATGCAAATTGTCCCCGCAGGAGTTCAACTGGGAGACCTGGAGTTCGATTGCTCGCTGTGGCGTGCGCTGACCACCAGGTGGTGGCGTGGAATGAAGGAAGGCCCCAGCCAGCAGCCGGAAGGCCCTGATCGGCCCTGATCACCAGCCAGGCCTAGGGACCCTACCTGTGCACGAATTTCGTGCACTAGGCCTCTAGTTGAATTATAATTGCTTGATTACTTGTTTCCTCCATTCAACTAAGATCTCCATGACAGTTGGGACTGTCTGTCTGGTTCATGATTGTGTCTAGCTCTTCGTATGTTTAGCTCATTCGAAGTATTTAAGATACATTTGTTGAATGAGTAATTGAATGAGCTAACAAAAATCTTCTATTTATATCCTTTGATCTAGCTACTTTTCCCCCTATACCATTCTTTTCTCCATTATTATTATATTGAATCTTAACCTGAATTCCTTACCTCAGGCTGCCATAACAAAATACCACACCCTGGGTGGCTTAAACAATAGACACTTGTGTTCCCACAGTTCTGGAGGCTGGAAGTCTGAAACCAGGGTGTCAACATGGTTGTGATCTGGTGAGGGCCCTCTTCCTGGCTTGCAGATGGCTACCTTCTTGTGTGTCCTTACATGGCAGAGAGAGAGAAAGAGCAAGCTCTCTTGCGTCTCTTCTTGTAAGGCCACTAATCCCACCGTGAAGCCCACTCTCAGGACCTCATCTAATCTTAATTACCTCCCAAAGGCCCCACTTTCAAATACCACCACATTGGCAGTTAGGGCTTCAACATAAGAATTTAGGGAGGGACACAAACTTTCAGTTTCTTAACACTTACATAAGGTGAGAATTTGACATGAATTCCCTATTTCTTATTCTGATCTCTAGATCTCTTATGAATCTATTGGCAGTTGATGGCCTGCATGACATAGTAGAATCAGATGACCTAGGTTTAGAGCTCAGCTTCAACATTTATGAATTATAAGACCTCGATCAAGTCACATCATCTCTTGTTTCTCTCAATACTTCATAGAAGGCATTTAAGGTGACCAAGACACACTTGTTAATTGCATACTAGTACACCGGCTCAGTGGGCACTTCAATAATTCCTCATATCTATATGATAAGATCTCTCTTTCAGTGTCTCATGTAATCCTTCCAAGAATCCTAAGAACTCATATTATGAGGAGGCTGAGACTCTAGGAATCTCTGATCAGTCTCTCTGTCCTGATCCTGGAACATTCTCCCTGTGCACTTGGTTCATGATCTCCTCTTTCACTTCCTCATCTCCTGTCTGATCTTGAGGACTTATTATCTGGGCAGGCATCTACTGCTCTGCAGGCTCTGGCTTGAGTCCTTGTACTATGGTGTTGTAGTCTGAATGTTTGTGTCCCCTCAAAATTCACATGTTGGAATCCTAACACTCAATGTAATGGTGTTAGGAGGTGGGGCATTTGGAAGATGATTGAGTCATGAGAGTGGGCCCTCAGAAATGGGATTAGTGCCCTTATAAAAGAGACCCCCTGAGATCCCCTAGTTTCTTCTGTCTTGTGAGGATACAAGAAGTTAGTGACTTACCTGACCATGGTGGCACCCACATGAACTTCCAGTCTCCAGAACTATGAGCAATAAGTGTTAATTGTTTATAAGCCACCCAATCTGTGGAATCTTCTTATAGCAGTTCAGATGAATTAAGACTCTGGGCCACCTGACAAAACACCCGGGACTATGCATTGCTGTGATTACCTCATGCCTTACAATTAAAAACCTTAAAAAGGTGTAAGTTAAAAAATTTTCCTAATATAGTTTATTTTATACTAGGGGCCCGGTGCACGAAATTCGTGCACTGGGTGTGTGGGGGAGGGGAGTGTCCCTCAGCCCAGCCTGCCCCCTCTCACATACTGGGAGCCCTCAGGTGTTGACCCCCATCACCCTGGGGGTCACCTACCCAAGCCTGGGTCAGAGGCGTCAGGCCTGGGCAGGGGACCCTCATTTCCCCCCATCACTGGTTCTGCCCCCAGCCCAGGCCTGATGCCTCTGGCCCAGGCGTCAGGCCTGGGCAGGGGACCCCCAGACCCCTCCAATCGCTGGCTCTGCCCCTTGCCCAGGCCTGATGCCTCGGCCAGAGGCGTAGACCCCCATCACCCTCTGA
>NW_006286675.1:2298254-2309399 GCF_000327345.1 Myotis davidii | reverse complement strand
TGTCAGTGGCAGGGGGCTTCTTCCTGCTTTCCCTTTCGCCTCCCTGCATTGTGCCTACATATGCAAATTAACCGCCATCTTTGTTGTCATTTAACTGCCATCTGAGTTGGCAGTTAATTTGCATATAGCCCTGATTAGCCAATGAAAAGGGTAGCGTCGTACGCCAGTTACCATTTTTCTCTTTTATTAGTGTAGATTAATTTGATGTGTACAGCATAGTGATTAGACAAATCATGAGGCAGAAGTTCTTTAGTGTTGGACTTTCGTAGGGAGAAGTTTCAAACCAACTGAGAGCAGATAAAGGAGACATACAGATGAAGATTTTGTATTTATTGAAGTAGCACATATGTGGTACTTGCTAGGTGCTGGCCAGCAGCTTGCTCAAGGTCATGCAACTAGTAGGTGGCAGAGCTAGGCTTCCAAACCAGCTCAAAATGTAGCCTTTATTCATGATAAAACTAGATTGAAGGGTATGGTTTAGGTGTGTCTCCAGAAAGGCAAGTTAACTTTTCATCTCTGAATGAGTCAGACTCTCTAAGCTGGTTGGGGCCACCACGGTGTTCTCCACAGGGGCAGAGCTGGCCAGCATGCTTCTTCTCTTGCATGGTGGAGAGAGCACAGCCAAACACACCCATCCTGTGAGCAGGCAGATCCGAAAAGAAAAGGCTAAGGGGTGAACTCAGTCTCTCCTCCTCAAGTCACCGCCAATCAGCAGGGTGAACTCAGTCTCTTCTCCCCAGTTCACCAATCGGCTAAGTCACTTTTCCTCCTTTGGAGAGGAGTGAGTGACCGATGAGGAGAATGGCCAGAGTGTTCATCTAGCTAAGGTCTCACCAGATGGAATAAGTGTTTCCTTGGACCCTACGGAGGCTGAGAGCCATAGACCTCATCATCATTGGAAGTGAGCAAACTGCTGGTAATGGAATCAAGGGTTTGGGTGTTTTAACATTCTTCTTTCTATTTTTTCATAATTAGGATTCTGAGGCCCAGCTTGAATCATTGTCCCTCTGGGTGGGCAAAGGGACAGTTGGGCTATATAATTGGAAGCACACTTCTTGAAAAGCCAGAGGACTTCTGCTGCATCAGCTGGTAGCTTTCCTCAGGCCTAGTGACAGGTTCTGATTGCTAAGAGACTGATTTCTTTATGCTTCCTAACAGAGCCAAGTGGGTAGGTACCTGAGGACCTGTGAGTTCCTATGTGCATCACAGTGCTTCTCAGTAGGATGTGGCACCTACGTGGTAAGGGGAAAGAACACCAGATACAAGGTCAGGTGTCCTGGTTCCTTACGTAACCCTTCCAGTGGGGAAGTCCTTCAGCTTGCCCATGACTTTATTTTCTCATCTGTAAAATGGGAGTAAAATTACCTATCTCAGAGGGCTGTGCAAGGATCAAGATGATGGATGAGAAGGTGCTTTATAAACATCAAAGCTGGATAATTTCAAGCTGCTTTATCACATTTCCCATGGATCTCTTCTGTGAATTTCCCTTCTTTCCCACATTTAAAATTTTATTTATTTTTTTTGGGGGGGGGATGGGGGGGGAGAGAGAGAGAGAGAGAGAGAGAGAGAGAGAGAGAGAGAAAGAGAGAAAAAGAGATATTTATTGCTCCACTTATTTATGCATTCATTGTATGTGTCCTGACCTATGATTAAACTTGAAAACTTGGCTTATTGGGATGATGCTCTAACCAACTGAGCTACCTGGCCAGGGTTTTCCCACATCCTTTTTATAGCAGACACATGTTGATTTTGCCTATCCAACATCCATTCTTTTTCCTTCTGGAATAGCACCTTGATCCTCTTTGGGAATCTCTCTGGCTATGTGGGTTGTTTGGGACTGACCCCATTTCATAGCTCCACGGGAAAACCCATGATCCAGGCCTCACCAAGCAGAAGATTCCATTCCCTGGTCACAGATATTGGTTCAGGGATAGCTATTCACTTTAGCCCGGGTCAGTTGACCATTCCTGGGACTTTTTCTGGAACTCCTGGGAACGACTCTGCTTTCCTTGCTGGAATTGCCGAGCTGGGGGAATGTAAGCCTGGAGCTGTTGGGGGCCACTTTGCCATCTTACAGGAAGAGCCTGCTACCATAGAGGAAAGCATAAGGGAGAGTTGGAGGAAGACACATAATGTCCTGTTGACATTGTTAAAGTTTCTGGATTCAGCTATGCCTGATTTATATTAATTATGAATGAGGTTGATTAACATTTCATGTATATATTTCCCTTTCATATCCTTTGCTAATTTTTCTACTGGGCTGTTTGTTTTTGTTCTTATAGATTTGAAGGAACATTTTTAATATTTATTTTTTTATTGAGATAAAAGTCACTTAACATAAAATTAACCATTCAGAATGAACAATTCATTAACAATCCAGTGGCATTTAGTATATTCATATACATAATGTTTTGCAACTATCACCTCTATCTAGTTCTAGAACATTTTCTTCATCACCAAAGAGACCCCATATCCATTAAGTAGTCACTCCTCATTCCTCACCTCCCCCAAACCCTGGCAATCATTCATTTGCTTTCTGTCTCTATGGGTTTATCTATTCAAAATATTTCAAATAATCGGATCCAAGCATTATGTGTCGTTTTGTGTCTGTCTTTTTTCACTCAGCATAATATTTTCAAGGTTCATCCATGTTGTAGCATCATTAGCCCTCATTCCGTTTTTATGGCTGAATAATATTCCATTGAATGGATACACCGTGTTTTATTTATTCATTCACTCATATGTTGATGGACATTTGGGCTATTTCCACTTTTTGGCTATCATGAAGAATTCTGCTATGAACATTCATGTACGTGTATTTTTTGAATTATATATCAGGGAAATTAGTATATTTTTATATATCAGAGAAAATAGTCTTTGGCTTATGATAGGTGTTGCAAATATTGTATTTCAGTTTACCATTTGTCTTTGACTTGGCTTATGGTGGCTTTTGCAAGTAGAGTTCTGAAAAAATTGCTATGTAATTGAACCTGTCCAGGTGGGTTTTGTGACACAGTTAAGAAGGCCATCCTTATACTTGCGGTTATAAAATAATTCTTCCATCAAAGCTTCCACTTATCCACTCATTTCCTTATCAGTCAAACGGGGATTAAAAACAGCCCTACTTGTCCCCCAGGGTTACTGTGAGTACCAAATAAGAAATGATATGAAAGGGCTTTTAAAATATAAAGCAGTATATATACAAAAGGCATGTTGTCATCATCACTATTAATTGTATCAGATTCTGGCACTAACTAGCTGAGTTGTTTTTGCTTTCATTTTGCAGAGCAGAGATTGAAGGGCAGAATTATTCACTGAGCCGGCCAAGGATACTTTAGTTGGTAGCAATATGGAGAATGTCACAAAAGATGTCAACTCTTATTAGTCATCTTAGGAGGGTTTCATATTTGACCAGAAAAATAAAACTGCATTAAACCGAAAACTATTCTGGTCACTCTTCCTTCAGTAGAGTCTTTTTTTTTTTTCTTTTTCTGCCAAGAAAAGAAACCAGTTCTGTGAGTTTTGTGTTATTCAGCTGTACTTGTAATTTAAACCTCATCAGTGGCCATTTGTGACACGATTTTCTTGTATTTTTAACCCCAAATTCTTTTTCTTAAAATATTTTTTCTTGATTGTAGAGAGAGAGAGAAGAAGGGAGAGGGGGAGAGAGAGAAACATCGATGTAAGAGCAGAACATCAATCAGCTGCCTCCTGACCACCCCCTACTGGGGATTGAGCCCACACCTGGGCATGTGCCCTGACCAGAAATTGAGCCAGCAACTTTTTGGTGCACAGGACAATGCCCATCCAACTGAGCCACACCGGCCTGGGCCCCAATTTTTTTTTAAAGTAGCAAGCTTTAGGTTGAATACTATTGATTGAAAAAAAAAATCAGTATTCGGCAGCCATTATTCGTATGATAATGGCTCTGAGATAGAATCATGTACTGGTTAAGTCCTTGGACCCTGATCTTGGTCAGACTTGGGCTTGAATATGATTCAGTTAGTAATCCAGTGTGTGATCTTGGGCAGATTGCTTTGTGCTTCTATTTCACCACATGTAAAGCAAGGATGATTTCAGCACCTGACTATTGTGTTGCAGCAGAAGTCAGTGATACAGTCTATATAGAGTACTTGGTCCAGTCCCTGTATGGAATGAGGGCTCGATAAATACTAGCTATTAGTATAATTCAGGAATATCTGAGAAAATTCATAAGATGAGCCCAAGGGAAATGGAATATACCCTTCTAGCAGATATTCCCATCCTGTGGTGTTGGCACAGATCAATGGTAGAGCCCTTTTCTTGAGGCAGACCACATTTATCTGGGGGAGAAATCCGGTTTCTGTTACTATCACGTGGTGTGGGGGGTAAGTAAGTAAGCAGTTGGTTCTCATATAGTAAGGCCATGTGGAGGGATGTGTCACAGAAGGGCAGCTGGGAGACTGGGGTGAGCTGTGGGAAGAACTGGAAGGAAAAGGGTGAGGACATTGTGCCAGGGGGCCTTCCCAGGTCACATCACCTTCTTGGAGACAGAAGCTTCTGGATGGTGTGATTCACTGTGTGCAGTGATATATTTGCCAGGGCACAGCCCTTTTCTTCTTTTTCCCGTTTTTTTTCTTTCCTTTCTTCCTGCTTTTAACCTGTGTGTCTGCGGGTCCCAACTCTTGTCCTAGGTCCAGCATGGTTGAGCCCTAACAACAACAAAAAATAACGTCTGTGGGATTTCTGCTATATGCCAGGCACTTTAAATCCCCAGTCACATTAGATCCTGTGCAATGAGTGAGATCATTTGGTAGATGAGAAAACCGAGGCTCAGAGAAGGCCCCCTATAAGCTGATAAGCGGCAGAGCCAGAATTTAAATCACCATCTGTCTTATACCAGAATCCAGCTTCTCCTGCCATTTAGCACATAGCTCTGTACCATACTTTGCTTCAAATTCATATGGGTTTTTGTGAATTCCTGTGGCTCAGTGCCCTACATACAGGTCTCCCAGAAATATTTATGGCTTTAAAATGTTAGTAGTGGATTTAAAATTTTAGTAATGAAGAGAATAGCTGACATTTATTTGTTCCTGTGTCCAATGGGCAACAAGCAGGTTAAGTCACTTGCTTTCCTTCCCAGAGCTGGTCAGTGGCAGAGCCAGGCAGGGGATCCCGTCTGTCACATGCCAAGATGCGCAGTGTTGACTCCCATTTTTCTCTGAGAGTCTAGGCTTGAGGCAGGGATGCTAATCTCTGAGCACATCTTTCTCAGGTAACATGTGTGGTGTTCTCTTTTTAAAACTAGTCCAAAGGGGAACCAAAGAGGGCCTGAGTATGTTCATGGGAAGGATGAGGCAGGGGGGTGATGGCAGTGGTTGTGGGCCAGTTGTCATTTATGAACTTTGCAAACTCCTGTCTCTGGGCTCGAAGCTGGAATAAGCTCTGTGATTCACCAGCTGGACTTTTCCCTGTGCTTTCTCCAAGTAGATCCTGTGCATTCCCATCTGTAGACCGTAGCTCATACTGTTTGCTCCAAAGGAATGCCCTGCTGCCCACGCTCCCCTCGCCATGCCTACCTGGGGAGACCCATTACAGCTCCACCCTCTCAAGGAAGCCTCAATGGATTGGCATGGGTAATCTATTCATTTCTGAACTTGAGTCAAGTAATTAATTATACATTCAAAAAAGGCAAATGGAAGACTATTTTGAGAAATTTGTGAAAATACCATACTCAGGGGATTATACTAGTACATATTAACAATAATCTTAACATGTGAGATCCCAGTGGTCAGGGACCCTATATAGTGCTTGATTTCATTGTTCAATCTTATTCTACTTTCAAGGCACATGAAATGGGTTTCAGCTGTCTAGTAGAATGTTTTGAGCATTTGCATGGGCGGAATCTGATCTGGTGTCAGACAGCCTAGGCTTGAATGCTGGTGACCTTGGGTAAGTTACTTCCCATATCTGTGCTTCTGTTCTTTCATTTGTGAAAGAGGGATTACTTATACTATGTTGTTAGGTTGTTGGGGGGATATCATAGGGTCATAATAATTGCTGTCATTTATTGAGTGCTTCTTATATGCTCGACACTGTGCTAAGCTTGGCTTTACATTCTTATTTGATCTTCCCAAGAGCTCCTTCATTCCTGAAGTCCCCTACCCTGCAATATTTTCTCTTCTATAGCACTTACCATCTTCTACCATATTACATAATTTACTCATGTTGTTTATTTTTCGTCTGCCCCTCCCAGGGTCTCCTGCCTTGCGCAGTTCCACAGGCACCATTCACAGTGCATTCTGAGTTCTGCTCTGAGAATATTAATGTAGTGACTTCCTGGAGTTGTGTGATGTGGAGACCTTGGAGCTTCAGGAAGGCAGGGATTTCCCCACCTGTTTTGATCACTGCTGTATCTCTGTGCCCAGAACAATGCCTTACCTATAGTAAGCTTTCAGTAAATATTTGTTGAATGAAATGGGCTCTAAAGAGAGCCCATTTTCTTGGTGAGAAAACTAAGGCTCAATGAGTAATTGATTTGCCTAAAGCCCAGCGAGAGACAAAGGCAGCTGGGTGTTTCTAGCATGCTTGCCCTCAAAGGCTTTGCAAATCTGCATGTCTGAAACGTCTGGCATTGTCCCTGCTACCCCACAATTGCTCAAAAATATATTAATGAACATGCCTGCACGGGTCAGCCCCTCAACTCTGCTAGACAATTCCCACAGAGTGACAAATTGTCACAGAGCTGTTGCTTTAAGAAATTGGATAAATTGCACAGTACAAAGAAAAGGTGGACCTTTCAGAGATTTTGGAAGAAAATTCCCTAATCCCACTGCTAATGTTAGGAGTTTGCAGGGGCCTCTGTGGCTTTCCTAGCCTGATTCTTTTTCCTGCTGCCTTCCCTTTTGTGACTGTCTCTTCCCCTTTTTGCTTGCAGTGAGTTCTGCTCTCCTGTAGGCTACAATGTGTCAGTTGTTATAAAATCCGGGAGGTGGAGCTTAGTGACGAGGGCGAGGTTGGTGGGGGAGTGCTCAGCCAGCCCTGCAGGGCGAGCAGTCCTACTCTGGGTTCACCGGAGCTTAAGCCTTGCAGCAGAACTTCCTTCTCGCTCTTCTGGCTTTGATCCTCACTGTACATCAGAGCAGAGGCGCCGAAGGGAGGGAGGATGCGAGATGACTGGCCCTTTGGCAACCTGACCATCTCCTTAGCAGAGCCTTGGAAAGACAGCCAGAGACTGACTGCAGGACCAAGGAGGCGCCACACCTCTTGTGGATGTGTGTCTGTGTGTGTGTGAGTGTGTGAGTGGGTGAATGGGTGTGAGTGAGGGTGTGTGTGTGTGCATTGTGACTGTGTGTGTGCGTGTCCAGATGAGTGTGCGAGTGCATGTGTGAGTGTGTGTGTGTGTGTGTGTGTGTGTGCTCTTGGTTTTTATTTTTTTGAAGAAAAATCTTGAAAATCTGGGGCAGGTTACGGTGCTCGTAGGGTGGTGATTCTTCTTTTGAAAGAGTAGCTGACCAGACCAATCTACTAGAGACATTTTTCGGCGAGTAAAGATTATTTTCCTTCCAGGAGAGGGATTTTTTCCCCCCCGGCTTTGCAGCCAAGTGAAAGAGATTAGCCCCTAAACCTGTGAAATCGACCAGAGCCGTGTGAGAGAGAATACGGGAAGAAAAGGAGATATAAATTAAATAGCCTGTCAGTGCCTTTGGCCACGTTGGAAGATGTCATCTCAAACTAAGTTCAAGAAAGACAAAGAGATCATTGCTGAATATGAAGCCCAAATAAAAGGTGAGATGCGGGCCGGGGACTCATGCCTCCCCTCCCCTTTCTTATTCCCTTGCTTTGGCTTTCCCCCCTTTCTCCTCCCTGCCATGATGAAATGTTGTTATGCATCAATAATCTTATTGTGAGGAGAAACAGTGGCAGCTGTACAAGTCCAGACTGGTTTCAGCTGCAGAGAGCGCTGGTGCTGGGTGTATGGATTATGAAGTGGTAGCGATCACTGCATTGCAGGTGTGCGAGGAGAATCCGACCCTGGATTTAGGAGTGTCTCAGGTACTCCATCATCTTGGCCATGACATGTCACTCTAAGGCCTCCTGAAAGTCCCTTAATATGGTGTCTATTTGTTACGGTCTACTATGTTTTTTTCTTTCTCCTTTATGTTGTTGTTGCTTTGCCTCTGCGCCTTTCTCTGGGCTGAAATTCACATGCATGTGCCCAGGGAAGTAGTACAGGGCGGCTGCACTGCTTTGTCAGTCTCTTAGTTGGCCTGGGTTGCCATGGATTAACTGTTATGGGGCATATTGATCCAAACTAATGCAGGCATTTAGGTATAAGGAAGGAGCTTGGTGCAGAAAATATATTCTCTTGCAGTGTGCAGCCCTAGTCACCTTCTATGCACTAGTGTAGGGTCATCAGCTTTCATTCAAAGCCAACAGCTCAGTGCGCTGTGTCGGCTGGTAGGTGCTGCCTGGCTTCCGTGGTGCCAGGGGAAGCCAGCCAGGAGGGTGAGATGACCTCTGGCTGCGTGTTCCAGCTTCGGTGCACACCCCTCTCAGAAGCCCCTCCCTAAATCCACAATAGCGAGGCGAAAAGGACACTGGACATAATCGCATAGACAAATGCAGGCAGAACCCTCATACAGGCCAGGCTTCTCCCACCTTCATGAGTTCTAGGCTTAGCTTTGGCAAGGAAAACCTGAAAGCACCATTGCTCATGCTCACCCTTTCTCTGAGGATGTACCCTTAGGGAAGCTGGGGCCTGCCCCTCTTAGCATCTGTTTTCTTTCTGGTCACAGTTCTCCTTGCTGTGGTGGTCTCTCTTAGAAAGAGTAAAGACAGGATACATCTTCAGTGGATGTTGGTGCCTCCCTCCCCTTGAAGTGATGAGTAGACTGTTCGGCAAGTTGGTTTTTGGGGCTCAGCCGATCTGAGGTTGCCACACCTGCTTCTAGGTGCTGCTGCAGCTCAAGACTCAGTGACCCAGAAAGGCGGTTGCCTCCCCAGGAACGGCCGAAGGCCGGGCAGTCACAGCTTCTGTCCACGCTTCAGATGCTTGGGAAACTTTGAGAGGGGAGCAGCCAGTCTCGCCAACTGTCTTGTGCCTTTTAGTTCTGGTCGAACCTTGCATGCTAATCACCTCTGGGTAGACCCCAGGATGAAATAAACAGAAAACCCTCTGCTCTCCTCCCGTTTAGTGTTCAGTTCAGTGTAGAAAACAGTGATTTATGATGTTTCAGCCTTGCTGAAAATTTAGAAACAAGCCCTTGTCAGAGATTTGAATTTACCTGACTGCTCACTACAAAAACCCAGTTAGGGGGTTTATATTTTCTAAGATTAAATTGTGTAATTTTTAAAAAATACACAGAGGTTCCCTTGAAAAAAGCCATAGTAGATAAGGGGATGTTGAGTTTTGGACAGGTTGGTAGGATATGTGCTGATTACTTTGAAGGATTGCTACCACTGGGCCAGTGAACTTTGCTGGAAGATCTATTAAACATTTATGGCTCTGGCTGATTCTTTTACTTTTTATATTTCACCTTTATTTTAAAAACTAATTTGCAAGTACAAGGTAATGCATTTCAGCAGAAAATGTGCCCAAATGATCTTGTCCCTTCCAGACTCTAAACGCCTTTGCATTCTACTTCCAAGAGTTTAAATTTATTCCTTTAGTGTTGACACCCACACAATTAAGGTCAGGATGCTGCTGTGCCCCAAACCATCTGGAATCTTTTCTTTCAAAATTCTTTGTTCATCATCATCATTATTGTGTGCACAGGGCTCTCCAGTTTCTGTGGCTCACTCCCAGATATCCCTACTCTTGGTTTACACAAGGTTCAGAAAGGGTTCACATGAACTCGGTGTTAGAGATGATGAAACTGAAGCTTCGTCATGTTAAATGACTAGCCCAAGGTCACAAGGCTGAAACGTGAAGGTAGCAGGCTTTCTGCCAGGCCCAGTGTTCCCTGGTACATTGTTTGCCTGCAGCTGCCCCTGGAAGGATTGATGTCAGTAGCAGATGGCAGTTTTGTGGCGGGGATGGCTGCCTCTTCGTGGCATTCCATTGTTTTCCCTCTTACTTTGATCCCTTGCCTTTGTTGCTTGCCTCTGAAGAATGTTTGACCAATCACCAAAAATAATGCCTGATGCCAGTTATCTTTCTCCCTGGGCAGCATTTGACCAATCTGTTGCAAACACACCACCTAGTTAGACAGATTTTGTCCTCTGTGACTTCTGTGAGGGGAACTTTTGATTTTTAAAAATGATACTGAGTTCTTTGTAAACGTACTGTCTTTTATCTCTTTTTGGAGAATTTACTGACCCAAAAAGGAAATGTCTTAAAGCAGTTTTTCTTCCTGTTGTAAAAAATTTCAGACTCATGCCTTTTCTTGCTTCATCAGATACTTGAAGTCCTTTGATTAAATACCTGCAATGCAGTAGTATACCATGTGCTTGTTCATTTCCAGTGATGGGGAACTCACCACTTCCAAAGCCCACGTACTTGGTCTTTGGACAGCTCTGGCTGTTGTAAGTGGTTTTATGTTGGGTTAAGTAAGTCTCTCATCCATTCATTGGTTCTATAGTATCTGCCCCTTGGGACTTCATAGAACAAGACAGATGCTTCTCCATGACTGCCCATTGGATGTTTGGAGACTCTGATCATAGCCCCCTAGACTATGATTATCCTCATTTGTTGATTTACAATAATTCTCTGCTGCTTATCTTCACTCTCCTTTGACTCTACTGCATCCTCGGTTGCAAACTCCGGTGCATTTGGGTGCTTGGCACGTAGAATAAATGAGTGATGATGGCCAAGTAAGATGATTTGTGACAGGTGTTCCACCACCTCAGCAAAGGCAATATAAGAAGGGGTGGTAGTGATTATGATGGGCCTGAGGGTGCATGTCCTGTACAAATGGGCAATCACTACCTGGATTCAACCAGTTGACCATTTAGGAATGGAGGCCCAGCCAGATCTTTCCATTTTCCAACAGATGGCAGAAATCTGGATGAGAGCTTTATGCTTTTTAAAAATATTTTGCTTTATTGCTTAAAGTATTACAAAGAGTATTACACATGTCTTCTTTTTTATCCCCCCTTGACATTCCCCCGGCCTCCCCTACCCCTCCGTGTCTTGTGTCCATTGGTTATTCTTATTTGCATGCA
>NW_006286675.1:2286991-2298066 GCF_000327345.1 Myotis davidii | reverse complement strand
TCTGTTTTCTTGGGATATATTCCTAGAAGTGGGATCACTGGGTCAAATGAGAGTTCCATTTTAACTTTTTGAGGAAACTCCATATTGTCTTCCATAGTGGCTGCACCAGTCTGCATTCCCACCAGCAGTGCATGAGTGTTCCCTTTTCTCCACATCCTCTCGAGCTTTATGCTTTTAAAGAGGTTTTGCCAAATAGACCTCTAAAAGATGATACTATCAAAAACCTTCTTTAAGAGTGTTACTAAGTTCTAAATGAGATCCTCTAGATGTGGTCAGAGAAAGAAAACAACTACCACCTCTCTTACGCTGTATGTAATGCTTTTACTAATATAGCCCAAGATTCAATTAGCCTTTTCACTGCCCAACCCCTCATTGCAAACATATATATTTATATCTGCCCTATTTCTTCAATCTACTAGCTAGGATCCTTGTCAGAGAGAAGGAAAATGAAATGAATTTAATATGATTTGTTCTTGGTGACCCTGTGCTGGTTCCAAGTGGACATTGCTTCCTGACTGGTGTGCTCACAAATGTCCCTTTACAAATCTGTTCAAGAATCTTGCCTGAGAGTGACATCATATTCTCTAGTCAGGAACTGGCAAGTTATAACTTGTTCCCCTTTTGAAGTTAGAACAACATTTGCCCATCTACAGCTTTTTGGCACCTATCCTATTTTTCATAATTCTCTCAAAGACCACTGATAGTGTTTGGTAATCTTATTTGCAGGCATTCTAAGTATCTTGGGCTTTAATTCATCTTGCTGTCAGACATAATGGTCTGTTCTACATTTATTCAGAGTTCCCATTTCCATTTCAACCTAATGGAAAATTGAAATAGAAATGCAGTGATTGACTTTACTGTTTTATTTTTTATTACATGCCCCTCATCATTTTAGTCTATCTTAATAGCAAAAGTCTATAATTTTGGGGAAGAAAAGCAGATATTGAAGAAGATCACAGAGAATGCATTCGTTTATGCACTCATTCAATACTACTTTGTTCTTAGTTTTGTGCTGGGTGTTTTGAGAGATGCAAAGCATATGGTATATTCTTGGCTTTCTAACAGTTTTCTTGGAATATGGTGAAAAGAATCAGTGAAGAAAACAACAACACACAAAACACAAAATTTCCAACTGAGGGCCAGATGAGTTCAGTCTTAAAGAGATTGTGCCACAGAATGATTGGACAACCGTCTTCGGAATCCTGATTGCCTTCAACAAGATTCAATGAGGAATGCAGGCTGAGTTGGGAAAGCAATGAGGAGTCATGGGGATGGTGGCTGATTAGGGAGCTATCTAGAGGAGGCAGCCATTGCGCAGCCTCAGTTTGTCATCGCCATGAAATGGGAGCCCAACGTGGCCAGTTCTTTCAGTGTTTCAAGGGAATCTGGATTTTAAAACAAAATGGCCTGATTTTTATTTTTAAAATTTCTTAAAATTATTGAGCTGTAAGTATTCTTTATATATTACACATATAAGTCCCTTATCAGATACATGATTTGCAAATATTTTCTTCCATTCGGTGGGTTGTCTTTTCACATTTTTCATGGTATCCTTAGTAGCACAAAAGTTTTTAATTTTTATGAAGTTCAGAGTATCCATTTTTCTATTTTCCCTCATGTTATTGGTGTCATATCTAAAAATTCTTTGCCAAATCTAAGGCCATAAAGACAATCTCTTGATTTTTAAATGGCAACTCAGATTTAAAAAACACTACAGTGTCTGAACAAACCTGACAGTAGGACAGTTTCAGCTCATGGCCCACCAGTTTGCAACTTCTGGCCTACAAGGTGAAGTCCATAAAAAGTCTTGGTGATGGGCCTTCAGCCAATTTTCCTGCTTTATCTTCAGTTGTTTTCTCTATAAATAGGTCTGTCTGCTCTTACAACCACATCCCTTGTCTCTGGATTTTGCATACCCTTTTCTACCTCAAATTCTTTCCCCATTTTCTGCTCTCATCCATCCTCTTTTTGTCTCACCAACTCCTAACCATCCTTCAGTTCCAGCTCAAATGATACCCTCTTCCATGATGCCTTCCTAACTCTCCTAGGCAGAATTAGTGATTCCCTCACATCTGCCCTCCTATTCTGAGCCTTATTATCCTTTATTACAATTTTGTGTTTAGTCCTTTGGCTCTGAACTCTTGAGGGCAGAAACACTTATGGTCATCTTTGTTTCCCCAATGTGCTTGGCACACGATTGGTTGGGGAAGTGGCTGATAAGTTACTAATAAGTTTTACTCTTATAACTCATGGCTCACGCAGTTATTTTCTTTGACATTTATTTTAGCTCAGGCTGCTATAATAAAATACCATGGACTGGGTGGTTTAAACAACAGACATTTATTTATCACAATTCTGGAGCCTGAGAAGTCCAAAATCAAGGTGCCAGCAGATACAATTTCTGTTAAGAGTCCATTTCCTGGCTTATAGATGGTTGTCTTTTTGCTATGTGCTCAAATGGTCTTTCCTTAGTGTGTGATGAGAGTGAGCTCTCTGTCTTTCTCTTGTTAAAAGGGCACTAATCCCAAACAGGAGGTCACCACCCTCATTATCTCATCTAATCCTAATCACCTCCTAAGGCCACACCCACCACAAAATACCATCATATTGGGGGGTAGGCCTTTGACATTTGAATTTGTGTGTGGGTGACAACAAACACTTAGCCCATGATAACACCCATACTTTCTGTTCCATTGAAAGCAGGGGTTTTATTGGCTTGCTGAATTTCCTTCTTTGTCTCTGATAGGGGAGACATTTATTAGTAGGGATTTGGTGAAGGCCGATATGTTGAAAGCCAAGATAATATTTGATGAAGTGATATTTGTCACAGTCTGGGTAGGGTGTGGCTGTGGAGCACTGTACTTCAGGCGCCTCCCAGTCCGGGGAATTAGTGGATTTGGGGGTCTATATTGGCCATTTCTGGAGTTTTCACAACAAACGTTTATTTGTTAGGGATGACCTTTCCTTAGCAGAAACCTCTATCATTCATTCATTCATTCACCCATTCATTTAGTGACTGTTACAAGCCATGCTTCAGGCTATACAGCTTTATTTAGCAGTGGGAGGTAATTACATTTTATTTAGCTCTAGGTCTCAGTCATTTAGTCAGCATCTAATTTTGTGATCCCAATACTTCTGAGAGATAGTCATTATTAGTCCCATTTTATAGATTGAAGGCTAAAGTTCAGGGAAACAAAGTAAGTTGCTTATTTTTACATATCAAATAGTGGCGGAGCTAGGGTTTAAACCAGTCTTCCTAACTTCTGGTTGTGTAGGGAGGCAAGATGCACACAAAGGCAACATGGCTCTGAAACCCAAAGGTTTCTTCTATGGAGGGGGCAGTCTCGGATGGGTCTTAATCTTTGACTTCCTACCCTCCCTAACACTTCCACGCACCTTTTCATCCAACCTCTCTTAGTCCCCGCTTGATGTCCCCTAGCTGTGTCAGGTCCCTTCACTACCACCATAGGGAGTCATCTTTAGGAAACTAGCTGACTGGAAACACTCCTTTAGACTTGACAGAGTCTATATATACTACCAATACTTGAAAGAGGTCAAGTATTTTCTTGTATATGCATAAGCTCTACCTTCATCAGCCTGGAAATATAGAAACAGAAGTCTTAAGTGTCTTCTGGTCCAAGTCTCCTACTTTTTTCCTCCCAGATGTGGAAACTGATGTTCAGAGAAGGATTCTGACTAGCAGACACTTCTAGACCATATTTCCAGAAGGGCAAAAGCTTTATCTGTTTGATTTATTGCTATAGCCTCGTTCTTGGGATCTAATTGGTGATCAATAAATGTATGGAGTTGAATTGCTCTGGCGGGTGGGGCAAGCCCTGGCAGTGGTTTCACTTGTAAATGCTTTATTCCTGATGGCTTGTTGATGTTTATAAAATATCTTGGCTGTCAAGGAGAGGTTGCCTGGGAGGCAGAGCTGAGTGGTGCCTTGGAAAACAGAATGAGGCAAGTATATGGCAGGTTAAGGATTGGAGAGATCAGGAGAAGAGGTTAGGCTGGTTCAGAAACTGGCCCTTTCCTTCTAAGTGCCAAGAAGGTGACAGGGGTTGACCTTCTAAAAATGCTGAATTTCAGAACCTCTGGCCTAACATAGGATGCAGAAAGCTCTGTCCTGGGCTCAATTGCACTTGTAAATGCGTCATTCCTGATGGCTTGTTGCTATTTCTAAAATATCCTAGCTGGCCAGTAGTGGGATTTTGGCTCTGTTCTCTTAAATTTGTTTAATTATTAGGCCAATTTATGTTTGGAGTAGTGTTTCTTTAGGTGTATTCCATGAGAGTGGAGGTGTTGGGTGGAAAAAATTTGTGGTCAAATAGGTTTTGGAAATTTTAGCATAGAAATAAGTTTGTTTCTCACCGGACTTCTGGGAACCTTGAATGTGTTAAGTGGTGGGAGTCTCCAAAAGGGGTTAGGGCTTTCCTCAAACTTATTTCATCTATAAATCCTTTGCATGGAACATCTTTCAAGATTCTGTTCTTGAGATTACATTTTGGAAATGTACATGGTTTGTGGATTATCCAGATTCTTTCTCTTTTTTGTCTTTTGCCCATTTCCCTAATTTTTAGACTTCTTTCAGAGGGCAATTTGAAGAAGGGAAGCGGTAAGACAAAAGCATATCCAGCTCAGCTAAGTGATATCAGTGTGCTCTTTTGAGGTCACTTAGAAAATGTTGGTTTTGACATTTCCAATTACAGAGCGCTCAACCATTGATTTAAATGGTAATTTGGTGACAGCTCACCCCTGATCAATATGCATGGCATGTACACATGTGCCCATCTGTGCATGACAGTAAGGGGGTACACTAGGCTGCAGGCAGTGTTCAAGGTGCCTTGAATGGGCCTAGGCACTGCCCCTGGGATTGCACAGCTAGTGCCAGGTGATAATGGCGCAGATAAACACACAGAAGCCCATGGCCCATTGCACGTTAGAGTGAACAGATCTCAGCCCAAAACCCAGGTGCATGAGAAATGTGCTTTTCTTTATATTCTGTAACTTAATTCCATTTCACATCTCTATTCTGTTGAAGGTGGCAGCAACAAATCGAAGTCAATTTGGGGTTTCCTCTCTCATTTCCTCCAGTGTTGTATCCCAAATCCAGGTTGAAACAGGCAGCACTAAGGACATTTGCTTGATTTGGCACTACTGGTCTCTTCTCCTTCTTACTGGGCATTCAGGGGTCAGTCTGTGGCAGTGATCCTCCTTTTTCAAATCCCGAGGCTCCTTTGCATGCCCCCGCTTCATTTCCTTCCATGTGATTTGCAGGCATCAGGGGTCATCCTGGGGCCCACATGCCATGATGGTGAGGGACTGGACATTTGTCTCAGGCTTGTCTTGCCACACCCAGCACTCTCTCCTACTCCAGTGTCTCCCTGGGGCTCTGCCTGGGGAAGTGGCCCAGCTCCTTTCTGTTCCTGGGCTTGTTTGGGGTGACACAGGGTGCAGGTTATTTTCTTATACATGCATAAAATCTGTATACACCTGACTCCCTGAAATCTTTATTCATGTGTAGGGCTGTAAGGAGAAAGGTGGGTAAGAGGGGTGATAACCTGGCACTTTGTCATCAAACATTTTCTCACAGCTATTGTCCATAATCCACATATCTTTTTATTCTCCCTGAGGGCTAGGCTTTGGAAAGTCAAAAGCCAAGAATTGAGTCTTTCTCTGTATTGTCTTTCTCTGAGGCAATGAACACAGAATGCCTTCCCTGCCTGAATCGGGTCCAAGGGGGTCTAAGGAAATCTGGAAGAAAACCTTTAATATTTCAAAATATTAATTGTAGTGAGTTTCCTCCCTTCTCCATCTGCACCATCCTGACCCAGACCACCATCACCTCTTGCTGGGACCATGGCAACATCTTCCTAACTCATGGTTTCTCAACCTCTGCACTCTCCGAATTCTGGGCTGGATCATTTTTTTGTTGTTGAGGGGGCAATGTCCTGCACAATGTGGGATGTTGAGCAGCATTTCTGGCCTCCACCCAATAGATACCAGTAGCACTCCCCTCTCCAAATTTTGACAACCAAAAATGTCTCCAGACATTGCCAGATGTCCCCTGGGGGGTGGAGTGCAAAATAGCAAAATAGGCCCCAGTTGAAAGACAGTATTCCTATGTGGTCTCCCTGCTTCTTCTCTTGTCCTCATAATCTGTTCTCCCCACAGCAACCAGCAGTAATTCTTACACAGTTTAAATCTAATTATGTCACTTTTGATTTCCAAACCTTCCAGTAGCATCTCACTGCATGAGAATTAAATCCAAAACCCTACCTCAGCTTACAAAGCTGTGCTCTGCCTACATTGGCCACATTACCTGTCTACTTTCCTGGTTCCTTGAATTCTCCAAGCTTGGATCTGTATTGGGCCTTTGCACTTAGATTTTTCCTCTTTCTGGAATCCTCTTCGTCTCTATTGTCACATGGCTGGCTCCTTCTAGGTATTCTGCTTTCAGCTTTCATATCAATTCCTGACCACTCAATCTTAAGTAGCCCTGGAGTAATTCTTAGCAGAGCACTTATGACTATATGATATTTCCCCTTCTTTGTTTATTTCTTCTCTTTACCAGAATTGAAAGTCTGTAAGAACAAGACTTTTGTTTCTTTTGCTCATTTGTTTTGTTAGCACCTGGAATAGCACTTGTTATATAACAGGTGAACCTAATATTTGTTGATTGAATGAATGAATGTAGATGTCCTTGTGCTGGACTTTGCACACAACCACTTGTAGATATTTTGCTTTGGGGTACATGGGATCAAACTAGGAACTCCAGTCTAGAGGCACATACTAGTAATGAAGCAGAGCCAGGCTTTCCCCAAATCCTGATTGAGAGATAATTCAGGAAAATTAATCCACAGAAGGGATAATTGTATCTATGTAGAGCAATCCAGTTGATGGCTTAGAGGGGAATGAGGTAAAGAAACCAGGTGCTACTTGCAGGGGTACTGCAGAGAATCCAATATTTTTTATTAGTTGAGCATGTATCTAATATGGGGACACAAAATGGGTAAAATATAGTTTCCATTCCTGTCTTTAATAGACTTATAGTTACAAACATAAATTAATACAGTAAGTGCTGGAATAGTACAGTACTGGAATCACACACTGCGGAAACTCAGAATGAGCATGTCAGCTTTGCCTGGGATAGCTGAAGAGGTTGTTATAGGAAAGAGGATTTTGAGTAGGGCTGTGAAGGATGGGTAGAAGCTCTCAAGATGATAAAAAGCATTTCCTGAAGAGAGAACAGCCTGTGAGAAGGTATGGGATGGTCATGAAAGAGCCTGGGTACTTGGGAAATGGTGAGAAATTTGATGTGGCTGAAATTCATAGTAGATGGAATGGAGGAACTGTGGGAGATGAGATTTGAAATGAGAGGAGCTTGAAGTTCTTTTTAACCATTGGATCCTATGAGTCTTTGTCCTTGGAGATGGAGGATAAGAGCCTTTTTGGTAACATTTTTTTATAATTATGGATGTGTGCTCATTATTTTTAAAGTTTTAAAAATACAGAAAAATATAAAAAAGGAAAAAAGGAATCTAGAAGCCACTACCTGAGATAACCATTATAAACATTCAATATATTATCTTCCAGATTCTATATCTATTAAATCTGTTTTATATCTTGTGTAACAAAAAATGGGATTATAGATCTTTTATGAAAAGTTATAAAAATAAAACTGATAAGGAAATCATCATAGGCCTGTAGACCTAGGTCTGAAATAGACAGAGTATGGCCTAAAAATAAACAGACGTTGCCAAGTAAGAACATCAATCAATAAGCCTGATCTTCCATGTGTTTGGATGGTCCTTTAGCGCGGGGGAGTGTGGTAGCTGGCTTGTGTTGGCCATTTCTATCCCCACAAACCTGTATAAAATTGGGGGGAACTGAGCTCACTCATCAAGAACTTCCACCGACACTATAATATCTGTTCCAGTCACGTTCGGTTAAAATTTCCCCCTTTCCCCGTACACTGTAGTCTCACTTCCCTGTTGGTACTCAGGAAGTACTTTGGAGGGAGTACTAAAAAGAGAGTCTTGTCTAAAGCAAAGAATTTAGTCTCAAGAAGCAGGTTACCCTCTCTGATGGCACCTTCCCTCTGATTTACCTTTCTTTGTTGTTCTCTGCTGGAGTTCCTGGTCATCAGTGGAACTTTTGAGATTCCCGATTGCTAGTCTGTTCCCAACAGTGGTAACCTGTTCTCCCCTGGCTTATAATGGTTGGCGAGGGTATTTTCAGAATGTAGTTTACTATAGGTCAGTGGGTTTTCCAACTTTTTGTTAGACAGAAAGCCCTGTAGGCACGTAGAGTTCTTACTGAGAGATTGGAGCTCAGAGGGAGGGGATAGCTCTGTAGGAGGACCTTCCATAGCTTAGAGTGCCTTAAAAGGAGCCAGAGAGAGATGACATGAGAAACATGTAACAATGAAACACTTTAGTCACCTTCAAGAACACCAAAGAATAGATGTCATTTCTCTGATTTTATTTGTAGTAAAGAATGCACACAGGCTGAGCAGCATGACTGCTCTCCAATCGTTGTCTCAGTAGGATGTTTCCAAGTAGAGTTGGCCAGTACATTACTTTTTATTTTACATGTGCTTTATTTTTAATAGTGGCCTTTCTAGACAGTATTTTTTTTAATTGATTTTTTACAGAGAGGAAGTGAGAGGGATAGAGAGAAGCATCGATGAGAGAGAAACATTGATCAGCTGCCTCTTGCACACCCCCCTCTGGGGATGTGCCCGAAACCAAGGTACATGCCCTTGACTGGAATCGAACCCGGGACCCTTGAGTCCGCAGGCTGACCCTCTATCCACTGAGCCAGACCGGTTAGGGCCAGACAGTATTTTTGGATCTCCTGAAGATAAATGATCTTGGGGAAATGGAGGCAGAAAAACAGTCACTCCCTTGCTCTGATATCTGGTAACTAAATACTTCTTGACCTCTGACCCTGGCCATTTGGACGCCTGACCATTTGCCTGGTTGTGGTTTTTTGAGTTGGTCTCTTGACTCTCAGCTCATCTAGGGCTTTAGTCATGTATGGCCCAATCCTCTTGCTTTAGGACCCACCCTGAATACATCTGTCTTGTTGGATCTCATACTTGGCATAATATCACCATTGAAACTCTGCACCAAAATAATGATGGAGGCCCCACTGCTCTCTGCCAGAAACAGAATTGTATGCTATTGGGAATAGTGGGAAAGAAATGTTGAGAACATGGTGGGCCAGTTTACTTTGATTTAGTTTAACAAATATTTATTAGTTCCTACTATGTTTCCTGACTCCATAAGAGGAAGACAAATTTTAACTTGTAATTATAAAAATGTTGAGTGTTATGAAAGAATGGTACAGAGTTCTTGGAGGAACCTATAGCGAATGGATATAAATTGTTGACAATATTCTAGGTGATTTGTGATATTGATCTGTAAAGTTGAATTGGTCAAGCTTATCCCACCACATTATTTCCTGAGCTATTTAGGACCAAGACAGAACCATCTTTTCATTTAGAGAAGGGTCAGAAGCAATCAAAATATTTAAGGAGTCAGAAAGATTGGTACTTCTAAGAGAAACACACAATTTCTGGTGTAAAAGATTGAAATGGTTTCAGAAAAGGAATTTTATAGTAGTTAAATTTAAGATGATAAGTACAGTAATGGGATAAGTGCTTTTAAGGTGAAATTAAAGCCAGGGATCAGCTGAAGAGGATAGAAATCCATCCTGGCTGGATAGTTACGTTCAAGTCACAGGAAGTAAGTGAGGCAAGAATATGGATTGTTGAAGGAGGCAGCTGTGATATGGCTGTCTTTATGTATTTGGGTATGTATAAAAAGAATCTCATAGTTTTTAATGATTGATAATGATGCTTTCTCTTGGGGACTTAGGAATCAGGTAGAGGTCGGGTTTGGGGCAGGATGGTAGTGACAAGGAACAGTAGAAAGGAGACCTTTTCCCTTATATTCTTCTATTTTTGATTGACTTCTGAAATAGTGATTGTGATTACTTTTCTAATTTAAAAACCCACCAAGTTGACAGTAAAAGTAAGGAATTTGTTGACAATTTTTTCTGCTATGGAAGATGTTCAGACATCAGCTGTACTATGGAAGGAAAAGAGGGAGGGAGGAAGGAGGGAAAAGGGAGGGAGGGAGGAAGGAAGGAAAAAACCTGCAAGAGATTTTTAAGTTTTGCTTAACATTTTGTGGTTTCATTATGTATTGTAAGAATGATTGCTGAAATTACCTGTATTACTTTACTGGATTATCTCCCCCTCCCTCCACCTCCCATGCAGTGTAGAAGATGTTTTCTTTTCTCTGTTCTTTTAAAATTCTAAGAGATGGGTATAGGGGTGGAATAGTCAAGTCCAATCATTGAAGTATTGGGTTAAAATCAAGAGCCATTGTGCTGCTGTGTCCAGAGTCTTGGATTTAGTCATAAAACCCGTCTGATCTGTCTTTTGAATGAGGCACTTCTCCATTCTGCATCCTTGCATCCTCATTTGTAAAATGAGGCATTATCTACCCTAAAGGCTAGTTGCCATGAGGATCAAATGAGGTGGTGTGTGAGACAGTAAACTCTAGAGTTCTGCAGAAATGTTAATTATTTCTATTTTTGCCTAGCTCCTCCCCGGGGCATGCTGCTATTACCATGGGGTTGTTTATGTGTCTGTCTCCCTATGAGTGCCTCACAGCGCAGGGGCCTTCTTTTATTCATTCTGAATTCTTATGCCTAGTGCCTGCCACACAGGAGGCATTCAAAGCTTCTGGAATAGCTATCAAGGACAGAAAAATATACGCACAGTTAGTTTTAGGCTTATGAAAATATTAAAATGCCCTTCCAGGGAACACTGACTTCCAGTTCTATTTTAAAGGAATTAAAAAAGAAATCAGCTAAGTCCACAACAGAAATGATATTGCTGGGAGAAAGTAAATAACTTCATTAACGAAAATTTAATTGCACAGTTTTATAAAGAGACAGAGCCACATCTCTCCATCCTCATTATTGTCAAAGACCTGACAGTTGGTTCCAAGGAGGGCAAGATGAATGAAAGGGATTGAGAAAAGACAAATCCTGAT
>NW_006286675.1:2285256-2286623 GCF_000327345.1 Myotis davidii | reverse complement strand
AATGCCCCTGAATCACCAGTTTCCTTGGTCAGAGCCCTGGAATAAGCCTTCTCCAGGCTACTCAGACAAAGACCCTTTTTGGCCTCTACCCCAGACTGTGGCCGGTAAACCACAAAAATCCCTTATTTCCCCTGGAAGTGGGAAAATGGCCAGTTGCTTGACAAAACTGGAAGGATTATCTGAGGCTCAACTTGGGGGCTCCAATACCTCTAAAATCCAGATAATTATCATCTGAATGGGTGGGGGAAGGCCTGGAGCCAAGCCTAGAAACAGCCTTGTGTAGTCCTGCAGTTAGGAAGGAGGGGACCCATCTCAGCACTGGGCCTCTGGACCCTTCTCTATTACTATGGAGAAGCCACATTTTCTTCTCCCTCTCCTGCACCAGTTCCTTAAGTACAAGTCAGCCTAGGGGCATCATTAGATGGGTTCATAATTGTCCAAACAAGTGGTGATTGTCGCATGGTCCATTGTTCCCTAGGTGAAGTCTCCAGCGGCCTGCCAAAAGGCTCTGCCCTGTTCAGTGTTTCAACTGAGTGGATGGGAACATGAGCGTGCCCATGCAGCTTGAGAATGTCAGGAAACCGAGGAAGGCGGGCTTAGTAATCAGGAACGTGGTTATTAATATCAAACTGCTGGAGATTTGCAGCCCAGCTCTGCTACTTTCTTCCTATGTGATTCTGGGCAAGTCTTTTTAATCTCTTTGAGCCTCAGTTTCCCCATCTATAAAGTGAAGATAGTAATCCAATTTCAAAGAGTTATCTAGGTGGTTAAATTGAAACAATGTATGTAAAGCCCACTGCACAGGGCTAGGCACATAGTAAGGACTCAATCAGTGTTAGCTATTGTTATTAATAATCACAACTGTAAGTAATACTGCAGGCTCTGGAGGCTAGTAAATCTGGGCTCAGATTCCAGCTGTGCCACTTACTAGTTGTGGGCAAATTGTTTAACCTCTCTGAGGCTTAGCTCTCTGTACCTCTGTAAAACAGGAACAATATACCTCCCTTGGGCATTTCTGTAAAGCATTCAGGTCAGAACAGACACATGGTAGGTGCTCCATAAACAGTGATTATCATGAAGAGAAACAGCACATTCTGCGGTAAATAGAACCAGGAAGCAGAGATATCTTAACAGAATGGGATAAGGCACTGACTCTAAAAATGTACAGTTTAATAATACCTTTAAGAGAACACCACCAACTAACTCTTCAAGAGAAACTAAACCTTTATAAATATTTTTTTTTAATTTTATTTTTTATTACAAAGGGTATTACATATGTGTCCATTTTTTCCCTCCGCCCTAGACAGTCCCCTATTCCCCAGTGTCTTATGTCCATTGGTTATGCTTATATGCATGCATACAAGTCC
>NW_006286675.1:2241099-2278482 GCF_000327345.1 Myotis davidii | reverse complement strand
GGACGCTGCTGGCTGCCACGCTGTCTCCCTCCGACCGTCTGGGCTCAGAGGTCTGGCAAACTTTCCTGCCCAAATCCCTGTTTTTTTTTTACCTTTCCAGGGGAGTTCTGCCCTTCCCGGCTGCAAACCGTCTCACCAGCTGAGCCCTTTCGCCAATTCGGGGTGGGTGTTATTAGTTTGAGCTGCTCACTCCATTTGCTCCGGGACACGACCTGGGACGCGTCTGCCTATATCGCCGCCATCTTCTTTCCTGACCTTTATAAATATTGAGTCTTGAGAGGAATTTCTCCCCTGAATAGGTAGAAATGTAAATGGAGTAATAACAAATTGGCCTTTGATTAGGATATCAGACCTTGGACCCTAACCCCAGCCTTGTCCCTTGTCCAGGTGGCTCTTGGCACCTCCCTAAGAGGATTCAGAGGGAAATAGATGATAGAGGCCACTCATTGGGAAATGAATGTCTGCCCTGAAGCTGTGGCTCAATACCCTAATGTAGAAGTCTGGTGGGCTGATCTTCACCTGCAGAATTCCTTTGGCCTTGGTGGGTTGGACACGCCCATACTTGAGTCTTGGTTCTATTGCTCCAGGGTAACAAAAGCTGGTCTGGAGCTCAAACCCCTATAGGGGACCAACTTGGATAACTACCCTGACTTCTCTCTGAGGTGCTACCAAGTCGAACCAGCCACAGAGAGAAGAGTAAGAAGTCTGCCCCCACCCAAACTTGACTTTTGACCTCCTTGGAGGTACAACATCTAGGAATTTTGGTTCACAAATGTGCTCTCGAACCATGATATCATTTTCTTCAAATGGGTAGATTTCCATGCCCTTAATTGTGACCCTGACTTGGGAGGAATGAATAGAGTTGGTCTTCAGCTAAGTAGAGGTCAACATCCCTGTCCCTCCCATTCTTGTTGACCTTTCTTCTAATGCCTCCATGACCTTAACTTCCAAGCTTATGATCAACTCAGGATGTGGCTATCTCCCTCTGTGGAAGAAATCAATGGAAAATCAATGATGTTCAGCCTGCATCCTCAGCACTGCTCCATCATGTGCCTGCCATGAAGTCAGGAGCTGGGTAGTTTAGGCCCCAAGGATTTAAGAACCTCTTTGAATCCTTCTCCTTCTTCAGATGTTCAAAACAGCTCAAGACTAAATTGAAAATTCAACTTATTTTTTTCCAGACCAGCATTGATTACCAAGCAAGTGATGTTCTGAAGGCCAGTGATGTCTTTTGTTGAGATGCACAATAAAACAGGGCAACTTCATAGAAAAATCTGCATTTCTGACTCTTTGAAAACAAATTGGACAATTTGGCTGCACCAGGTGCCCATTCCAACATGGTAGCCATCAGCCAGAGCTGAGTAGAAGCTGGCATTTTCAGATGTACTCTCAGTCTCTTCCACTTCTGGGCAGGAGCTCTTGCGTCCCCACACCCTCTTAACTGACACCTACTGCTTCACTCATTGACCTAAGGTAAACTTCCTGGCTTCTATAGGCAGTTGGGTTTGCCATTTCTGGATAAGGCCAAGAAGTTATATTCTATCTTCTGTCTCAAATTATGCTCATCAGATAGGGTTGTTCAATGAGACTTGCACGACAGTAGAGACTCCCTGGCATTATTTTAAGTAAATCCTTCACTTCTCCTCAAGAATAAGTACAAGGCTGGAGTCAAGAGCAAGACAATCTCCCCCAAAGAGAAGTGCTGTGATATTTTCCTCTGATCCATTCTTGAGGGGAACAAAGGGAGGTGGAGCAGGGGGGCCCTTCAGCTGCAGGGGGCCATAAGGACCCTGAGATGTGGCAGATGTGGCCTTAGTCACCTATAGTAGTGATTACAACACATTTTTAGTAGTTATTGGTAAAAATCCCTCACTGTAAATTGATAGTTTGAACACTAAAGCACAATTCATTTACAGCATTTCTGTTCAAACAGTGTGCTCCACAAATTGCACTGGATTCTGAAGTCAGCCAGACTGAGGGTTGAATGCCAGCTTTATCACTTACTAAGTTTCCACCTCTGTAAAATGGATACCTCACTGGGACTCTTGTGAGAATTAAATGAGATAATCCACACTTTTTAGCCCAGTGTCTGGAATACAGGCCACACGTAATAAGTGTTCTCTATTATTATTCCTACCCAGATTTGAAGGGCTTGATTCAATCAAAGAGTGACATTTAGAACATCTACAGCAGAACCAGTAGCTTGCAGGTAAATGTAACTCCACTGGTGTGTTTTGTTTGGCTTTTGGAACATTTACAAAAGAAAATTAGTTTCCAACATTAAAAATATCAAGAAAGTTTTAAAGAAAATCAGGCGAGTTCAAATAAAAATATTCTTTTCTGGCATTTTTTAAGAAATAAGAAGATCTAGAAACACTGGGCCCTCATTCTCAGACAGAGGCCAAAATTGGCTGCCCCCTTCCAATGGGGCCTGGGCTCTGCTTTGCTCTAGGGCGCACCTGGTCCACCTCACTCTTTCATTGTCTGCTTAGCTCCTGTTGGTGTTTGAGCTTTTTGATCTGGAGAAACGGATCAACCTTCATTCAATCCTTCATAAATATTCCCAGCAACCAGGCTTCGGGGAAGGTAGACAGTACGTCGTTTTAATGGCAAATGTCCCAGTGCCATCTGTGTTATCGATTAAGTGCAGAGCTTTCAGCTCCAGCAATTCATGGGGCAGAGGTAGGTCAAAGTCCTCTTAAAAGAATGTGAAACAAAGAATTTGTACCTATGAACGGATGGCCTCCTCATTGCAACGTCGAGGGGGGCTAAAATTTAGTAAGGAGAAAATGTAAAGTCTTGCCCTTATGTCTAAAAACCCTGCTGGCCAAGTGAGTACAGCTTAGGGAGAGCTGTGCTTAGCAGCAGCACTTGTGAAAAAGACTTAAGGGTCTCGTGGACAGTAAGTGGTGTGAGTCATGGCGAGGCAGCTGCCAAAAAAAATCTAATCTGAATTTGGGCTGGGTTTTTTGAAGTCTAGTGTCTGGAAGACCTTTCTAATACTTAGAGATGTTTTAAAGGGACAAACTTAAGCTTTGAAGTCCCCGGCAGTGTTTGAGGCTGGGTGCTGTGTCCCTGGAAAATATGTCCAAGTGGGGATTTAGGTGACTTGTTTTAGGTGACATACAGAGTCCTGCCAACCCTAAGATTCTGTTTTCGGCAGCCCAGTGACAGAAGATAATTTTCATAACAAAAGTAAAAATCTTGCCTTCTGATGGAGGGAAGCAGGCTGACTGGAAGTGGCTGTTTTGATCAGATTCTGTCAAAATGGGAATGTAAACTTCCAGTTCTTATATAGTAATTTGGACAACAGATGGCACTGGCCCTGCCTCATCCCTGCACTCTTCTCACCTGCAGCGGCTTCCCTGGCCCCCTGCTGCAGTTCTCAGAGATGGAGGGGGTAAGGGAGAAGGATCTGTTTTGCACATTACTGGTGGTAATTTATTTAAGCTGAATTTTTATGCAGAGCTTGCAAACTGACGGCACACAGGATAAATCCAGCTCTCAGATGTGTTTGATTTGGCCTGTACTGTGTCTTTGAAAAATGTGAATTGGAAGCCAACATGTAAAAATGAGGAGATTTCATGTAAAATCTGGATTTCTAGCACCTTTTTAAAGAATCGAAAGGTCTGGCAGCTCTGGGCCTGTGTTCCCACATGGCAGCAATGGCCAGAGCTGACCCCATTGCCCTTCTTTGACAGGATTTGAGCTCACTTGGCCACTGTTCCCATCCCCCTCACCTCACCTGCTCTACTAGTTCATCTGGTTCCCCAGATCTCAGTAGGTATTGGAGTTAGTTACTCCTGGTGTGGTGGTTTGTTTTTTGTAATGAAAATGTCATTGAACTTTATTTTCATTATATAAAAGTCACTGATTAAATTTCCCACTAATTAATTTTGAGGAAATAACATGTTTGGGATGGTCTGACTTCAAAAATAGCCTGTGGAATTCACTTTTTTGGAAGGTGGTCAGGTGGGGTACCTCAAAGAGAAGTAGGCATCTGTATCCCAGAAAGACTTGCCACAGGTGTCAAGACAGTGCAGACCAAGAATGCAGACAACAGCAGCATGAGCATCTAATCGAAATCTTCCTCCCAGGGCTAACTCTATATGGTGTGTTTCACTCCAAGCCTTAGAGTCTAAGGAACAAAAGAGAGCTATGTGTTTATTTGAGCACAAATAATATATTAGGTACTGGTTTGTTTTCAAAGCTACATCAAAATGCCTTGCATGGTTAGAGTCATCCTTAAGGTGCAGTCCTGGACTCTTTTCATCTCCCCAACAGTGTGGGGAGGGCAGTTAGGGGTCCACAGGGGAGGGTTGGGGGTAGGGTGGATGGAGCAGAGATGCCTTTACAGCTGCTCCTTAAAAAGTACCCATGTATCATATACCACCAGCCCTAATTCTTGCACCCCAGTGGACACCCCAGTTATTCTTTTGAATCACTCCAAGACTCCTAGTAGTTTTCCTTATACTGACCCTAATCTTCATCCTTGTAACTTCTCCACTCTGAGCCAGTTCTGGAACTATGTAGAACAATGGCTTCCTCTTCCTCAGCACAGCCTACAGATATTTGCAGTTACAGTGGGGCCTTGACTTACGAGTTTAATTCGTTCTGAGACCGAGCTCGTTAAGGAGCTCATTAACTCAAATTACTCTGTCAACTCAATGCAAAAAAATCAGCCCAGAGACAGCTGGTATCTCAAGAAGCTCGTTAGTCGGGACACTCGTAAGTCAAGGCCCCACTGTAGTGGGCTTACCTCTGAGCTGGCTGACAATCCTTGCTCTGAGGAAGTGGAATGAAGATCAGGGCAAAGAGAGACCAGGTGCATTTAACGGAGGTGATGGAGGCCGTCTTGCCCTCAAGTGGGTCATGAGCTGGGTAGCTTCAGCTTGGAAGACCGAGAACCTCTCTGTCAGCTGTCGGAACCTGGGGCAGACCAAGAAGAAGTGATTCTTCTCATGAAGCTTTGGTATTGGTGGTAGAAATGGCAAGAACTTCACTAGAAGCAGGGATCATCAAGGGCTGTTAGCTTAATGTCTGATGGCTGCTAGGAGTCAAGGGGAGTGAGGCCTACCTATAGGCCTGTTGGTGGGCTTTCCCACTCCAAGATAGAACTTGCCACAGGTGTCAAGACAGTGGTAATCAAAACTTCAAGCTAGACCCCCACCCTGCTTGAGCCTGTCTCTCTGCTCTTAGGGTCTCAGACTGAAATTGGCCAACTTTGGACTTCAGAACTCTTAGGGCCACTCTCCAGTACCACTGAGGATGGACCCCTCCCTGCAAGGGCCTCAGGCTTATCACTTAGGAAGTGCACTGCTGATCTGAGTTACTTCTAGTGTAGACAAAGATCTTGTTTGGCTCTCCATGGTACAGCCATCTGGTAGCAATTTTGTTTTACTGTAGTTGCCTCATGAATCCTTTTATTGAGTCATCCTTTGAGTGTTATTTCCCTTTCACCTTTCCCTAAAGGGGAAAGCGAAGCCATTAAAAAAAGATCTGCCCTTTCTTCCACAGATAGAGGTGGTGTTTGTGAATTGTGGGAATTTCAGGAAAGTGTTATCTCTTGAGAATGGCAGCGACTCCCTATAAATATACTTGGCATCTGGAAGAACTTGAGCCTCTGTGGGGAAGGGGGCAAAGATGGCCAGCATCATCTTAACTGCATGGAGAGGGTGAGAATAGCAGGATGGTGGGTGAATGGGTGGTGTTTCCATATGTCTATCTCCACTCCTACTTCTTGTTTTGGGAGAGGAAACAGTGGCATGCATATGTAAAAGGGATCAATCTCAGCATAATGTCATTGCTGGATGCTGGCCGTTTCCTCGCTGACCTACTCAGCCTTCCCTGGGTACTTCCATGGGTCTGAGTCAGAAATAGAGAGGCCTTGTGTCTCAGTGATTGTCTTATTAACTGGGCTTGGCTAACACTTCATGACAAGACCCGGTTGGTACTGTAGGTGTTATGTGGAGGGGCTCAGTGGTTTGTACTTGTGGAGCACGAGGAGGGTACGGGGGCTGGGGGAGGTCAGATGTTTTTTCTACAGGAGCATCTGTCCCATTCAGAACCCCATGGCTTGTGAAATGGCTTTGCATGAGGAAACAGTCTATCTGGAGCCCATGTCACTCCTGTGTGGTATGGGAGCTAATCAAAACTTCAAGAGGAGAAATGCCTGTCTTCCATCCAGAATCAAGATTAATTGATGTTCTTTAATGGAAACAAATCGAATCTCTCAGCAACCCTTCCTATTTAGCTTACAGTCATGCACTTTTCTATGAAGACCCAGGGAATTCTTCAGAATCAGCAGGTTCTTGGAAACAGTTGATCCCTTGAAGTCATTTGTGTCTTTCCTCTGAGTGGCTGGTGGGAAATGGAGAGAAAATCCCTTCAAGTTACTGGGTTAGAGGTATAATTCTCATTTGCCCATGGTTTGTTTGCACAGCCCACACTCATTGTTGCATTTGACCTCGCTAACAGCCCTGTGATGCAGTTGGAATTGGGGTTATTATTATTTCTATTTTAGAGATGAGGAATTCCTATAGATTGCTAGCCCCTCAAAATGTCTGCTATAAAAAGGGCTCTCTGTTCAAGTAAGTGTGGGAAGCTTTCTAGTATGTTCTCAGAAATTTACAGCACACGTCCATTTATTAAAGCTCTGATAAGTCCTGTAGGAAAAAAAAATCTATTTAATCCATTGTTTTCTAACCTCATTAACCTAGGTACTGTTTTTTATTTATGATGCAACCCTGTTCTAGATGTACAGACTTTTTCTGTAGAAGATCAGCTAATAAACATTTCAGGCTTTGTGGGTCATTTGGTCTCTGTCACATCTACTCACCTCTGCTGTTGAATGCAAAAGCAGCCAGTGATGAAAAGAAATGAAGGGGTATAACTGCTCCAGTAAAACTTTATTTACAAAAATAGGCTGTGGGGCAGATTTGAGTGACTCATGGGCTGTAGTTTACCAACCCTATTCTAGAACAGGCGTTTTGCAGAACATTCTTTGGGAGATGCCTCTTGAAGTGTCCAGAGAGTACAAGGTAGGCACTCTACTCTCAGCTGCCAGGACAATTGGCATAGGTGGCAATGATTTATGGAATGTGGCTCAGAGGTTGAATGCCTTCCTTAGGGTATTTGGTTGCTAAGTGCTATCACAGAGATGTCAGCCAGGCTCTTGACTATAAATTCTTTTTTTTAAAATTGTTCTCTTTTCTTTTGGAGCAACAGATTTGGGAAAGGGGCAAAATACACCATGTGCTGCTATGTGCAATTGAGGCAATATGCATGTTGGTGCATATGGGTGTTTGCATTCAAGTTGGTCTGAGTGTGGTCATAGTATTTGTGTTATTAAGCATTAATGGAGCCAATAGGTAAGTTATCCAGTTAGAGGTCTTTGTTTCAGAGAACCTAATGGAAGATGCTAAAGAGATTCACTAGTGCTATTTAAATTGAAGTCTATGGCAAGAAATCAGGGGTATATTCAATCAATGTGCAAGAATTTACTAAATACCTAACATGTGCCCTTGCTTTAATTAGAACTTTTAGTTTCAAGCAACAGAAACCAGCTGAAGCAGGTGAGATGAAAATGGAATTTATTATAAACATTCAAGGTATTCTATGGAACCCAGATGAGGAAATGCAGGTGGCCTCACGATGGCCTGGGATCAGGAGCCGGAGTGCTAGGGAGCCCTAGTCTGTTCTAGATATCAACTGGTGTACTTTCTCTCATTTTGGCTTTTCTCTGCACATCTGCTTCACTCTTCCTTCTCATCAAACCAGCTAGTTCTGATACTACTATCTGGCAGGTAGACAATGGTTGCCCACAGTTTCTAAGTTCATGCTTCATTTGGAGATGATCACATGGAAAGACATTCTCCTTCTTCTCTGTCTCCTGTCCTCCCCTCCTTCTCCTCCTCCCTCACTTTAGTATAGCTGGGGAAGGGACTCTGATTGGCCCAGCCGAGGTGGCTCCTGAACCACAGTTGTTATGGCCAGTGATGTGGGCTTAACACCACAACTGTGCCAGCCAGGATCCTACCCCTATTGGTGGGGCCGTCACTTTCCAGAGAAGGGGATCTAGTACTGCCTTTCCCTGGCTAGGCGCCTGCCGAGCAGGTGCAGAGTGAAGTAGAATATTTTTATCTACTGATATTTATAAACTAGTTGGAAAGTAAAACAAATGCATAATAGTGATGAGAATGTCAGATGAGCTAAATTGTTTCACTAGACAGTGAGGAAGATACTAGTATGAAAAAGGACCAATTTTGCTGTGCAGACATTGAGTGTAAAAAGAGGCAGACAGGAAAGGCTTGTGTGGGCTGACAGCACCAGGAAGGCCTTCCAGCAGCAAATATACATCCTCCCAGGGCAGGTGGAAGCAAAAAATTCTGATTAGGACGTGGATAAAGAATAGAATGATAGATGTAAATGTGGTCTGGCTCCTTAACAAGATCAGGGCGGTAACTTTAGAGAGCTGTAGGAAGTACAAACAGTGCTGGGCACACTGTTCATTGTGGTCTGATGGGGCTGTGACAGGAGGAGCTGAGAGCTAGAACTACACCCCCTGGGGGAGGAAGTGTGTTGGGGAAAGATCCCAGCCCCACACAGGTAAGAGGAAGTTCAAGCTGGCAGGTGTAGGTCTATAAAAGTGGGACTGTCGGTGTCTGAAATGGGGGTATTCCCCAGTACTAGCAAGATAGAGCAAAAACCAGGGCCTGGCCATGAGGCTGGGTAATTCAGGGATAAGACCCAGGCACTGGGGAATAAGACATATTATTGTTGGAGGGATGGGACAAGCATTACTTGAGAGAACGGGGGTTGGGGTACAAGATAGTCCCCAGGAATCTGAAATGAACCATGAGGCCACAGTAGGACTAGCATTGAGAATGGAGTTGCTTTGTCTTTCTTCAAACTATCCTCTTCCCTTTTCCTCATTCAAACTTTCCTATTCTCCCTCCTGATGCTCAGGTCCATAGCTGATGATAAGCTAATCATCTGGGGAGTTAGTGATTAATGTGGCTATAGCGGTCACCTCATTTTAGGGACTTTTGCATTGGAACAGAAGCCATAAATGCCACAAACAAATAAACAAACAAAAAATACTGTGTCTGGGGTTTTAGGGCAAAGATACTGAGCAAAACATCAAAGATTCCATATGTGCTGCTTTGTGGAGAGAACTCTTGTTTGGGGCTAGAATGAGCAAACAAAATACCTGCTATCCAGCAGCGAGGAGCTGAACACTTACAGAGCAGCAGAGACAGAGCCATCAAATAACAACGAAGCAGCATTTTAGGGAGGAAAAGCAGCCCACATAGGCTCCATCTGAAGACTGGTTAGCTTCAGAGGAGGCCTTGTCTTGGTGTTTGTTTCCTAGCTAATAGTGGTGGGTGGACAACATGCAGGACTTGGAGTCGCCAGATGAGGATTTGAATTCTTGACCTACCACTCTGGCCCTGTGTGAAGTAACTCAGTCCCCCTGATCTGCAGTGCCCTCCTCTATAAACGGAGACTCACAGTATCCACCATGAAAGCTTGTGTGCCCATTCCTGCCACACATAAAGTGCTCACAGAGGTATTATATCTGAACTTCAAGTCCTACTTAGGATTACAGAATTTGCCCAAATGCCCACTCCACTAGGAACCCTGACAGCTGTGAAGCTTCTGATTGGAACTTCTAGCAGTGAGAGACTGACCACCTCAGAGATCAGACTATCCATTGTTGGAAAGGTTAGGAAGGTTTTCCTTGAATAGAATTGCAAGACACCTCTGTCCTTCGGAGCAACCGGAATAAGTCTAAGCTGGCTGACTCGTAGTAACATTTCCATTATTTAAAAACTGCTTTCATGTACTTCTGAGTCGGGGATGGGGAATAGTTCATATCTGATGGGCCTGCTGTGATGGATTTTTAGTGGCTGCTGGAGGGCTGTGTTGAGAAGGATTCTGAGGTTGTCTTCTAGGATTGGAAGGAAAAACAACAACATATCTGCCGTGGGCTCAGGGGTGGGCAGAGATGGTATACATTTGTTTTCTCTGCTAAGCATTCTCAGGCTTAAATTCTTCTATCATGCTTTAGATGACTTGTTCTCTCACCCTCTGGTCTCTTTTCCCTGCCACATTTCAGCTTATCAACATTTTCAAAAGCCATCTGGCTGCCACATCTTCCACCTAATTCATTTCTGCAGTGGATTTAACCAATCTGGCTAGCTGGGCTGGGGTCTCTCCTAGAGCAGTGTTTTCTGGGAAGTATTCCCAAATAGATGAGGACCATTTTTGAGTCTGTAGTCCACTGATAAACCTTCACATTATTAACATCCTTTAAAATCTGGAGCCCAAGCTAAGCACCGTCTTTCAGAAGTACTCTGGACCATATGGAGGCCATAGAGACTAATCATACATCTCTTGATCCTGTTAATGCGGCTTAAAGTTGCATTAGCTTTTCCCCTGTGTTGGTAAAGCTGCAGCTCAGAGACTCTGCTCCTGATTCTGAGGGTAAGGGAGCGGGAGGATGGAGCAGGGGGCTTGGAGGGAGAAAGGGGGAAGGGCAGGAGAGCCAGAGACAGCCCCTACTGAGATTTTTGGATTGTGAAATCTGGTCTGAAAACTGTAGCCTTATTCAAGGTGAGGCCCATCAGGACCCCACACACCTCCTGGCTGGGTCTGGAAGACACAGTCTGGCATGAGGCACAGGGTTTTCAGTAGTTTACATTTCCCACAGCCCAGTTTATTTTAAAGGTGCATTGTTTTCATTGAGGCCCTAGGTCTGCAGTACACTTTAAGGAGAGTAAAATTTGGATTTGGGAGACACAGTTGACCAGTGCCTGATTTGTCAATTTTTAGCCTGGCTCTGGCAAGTGACTGAGCCCCTTAGTTTCTTGGTTTCTTTGTCTGTTAAATGGGAAAAGCTGTGTCCTTTTCCTTGGATTGTTGTGAATTTTATTCATGACCGTATTTAGCTGCACGGATCCATCAAATGCTGGATTACTGTAGTTACTTCTGATAACATTCAGCTAACATTTACCAGGGTTTCTGTTCTGTGGACATTCACCTTTTAAAGGGTTGGAGAGGATTCAGAGGCTTTTGCTACAGGTGATGGGGTGGGGGAGTTGCACCCCTGGCTCCTCCCTACTAAATGTTGGTAGTGCTACCTCATTACTGTGATATACTCGCCAAGTTTTGCATTTCTCTTGCGGGATGTCCTTTCTCCAGGGCAGAGCCGCCTGCTGAGTGTGTTGGAACAGGCTAAGGCCTTAGGGACACATAGTATGGAAAAGGGAAGGCTGCAGGAAATGGCCTAGTCAGCTGATTCTCCTACACTATGCATGTTTGCAATTGGGGTTTAAGTCCTCTGAGTGTTGAACAGAGAAGGAGGTTGGTGTCCCAGAAGGGGCACAGCACTGCAGGCAAGGGCCCTGCACTCAAGCTCCATCTTGGCTGGTAATTAGCTGCGGATTCTTGAGAAAATCTCCCCCCTTCGCTGGGTCTCGTCTGTAAAATGAAGGATCGGGAGAGGATGGTTCTTTTCAGCTGTGGCTCCAGGATTTGAAGGGGAAATGGCTTGGATAGGAGTGAGACCAAAGGAGGAGCTGTCTACCTGTCATGCTCTGAAGAGGGAGAAATAGACCTGCTTACCCTTGTTTGGTTTGGAAAAGATGAGATCTGGTAAGGAGGCCAGATTGGAAGAACAGACCTGTTGAAATCGCTTCCTAAACGCTTTCATTCTCTTTGATTTACTTGTTTGGTTAAATTTGGCTCATTTTTGGGGGACTATGTAATGTAGACACTCATAAAACATTTTAAATATAGTAGAAAGCACATTTCCCTCCCACCCCCCAGCTCCCCTTTCCTTCAGTTTATCCTCCCAGATAAATTTTACTATTATTTTCTTCGACCCAGGACTGAGAAGAAAGTTTTAAACATGTCTGGGTTGTTATGCCTTTAACTTTCTGGCCCGAAGGGTGAGAAATTCAATCCTCCTGTAGCATGTGGTTAGTTTCCTACAGTGAATTTTCCCTATTAGTCATAGTTTCTTTTTGCCACTCTTGGTAGAGATACAGTCTTTTTCATCTCTCCTATGTTCCTCCACTCCCAAGTTCCCTGTCCTTCATTTGAATCAGGGAATTCTATAAGAAGAGATCAAACTTGGGATGTAGCATCTGGACACCTTCCAACTTTTCCATCTGTGGATTTCAGAGAGGGCTCATTTTACATAATTGTCTATTTTGATGATTTCCAAAATGGTTTCATAGCCTTATATTTTCTTTGTCTTGAAGCTTAACAATCTTCGTGTTGTAAAGTTTTTGCTTAGTGGGTGGGAAGCACAGTTGGATGTTAACCGCATTTTGAGGAAAAAACTTTGGACTTGGGGGGAGAAAACCTGGACTTGAGTGCAAATTAAACTTATTCCTTGCTGTGTGATCTTTGGCAAGCCGCACAGCCTCTCTGAACCTCTGTTTTCTTCACCAGTAAGATGAAGGTTGTGCTATTTGCCCTATAGGGCTCTTTTTAAGTTTAAGTAAGGCAATGGATATAAGTATACTTTGCAAACTAAGAGCCTTACAATTATAATTATTCTAATTATTAACAAAAGTATTTTATTATGCTTCTGTTGTGTTCTAGATACTAGAGAGAGAGGGAAATGAGCTTATATTCTGGTGTGTGTGTGTTTTTTGCTTTTTTTTTTTTTTTGGAGGGGGGAGGTAGTATAGGAGAATATTGGAAGGCAGGGAGACTGCAATAAAAAGATTGATAAACAAGATAAATTCAGAGTGGTAACCATTACTAAGAAAATAAAACGAAGTAATGGAGAATTAAGGATGGGGGAGTGCTAGAATTCCTGATAAAAGATGAGGAAAAGCCACTCTAAGTTGTCATCTGAATGTCACCTAAAAAGCTGGGGAAGAGAACCCAGGACTGGAGAGCAGCAAGTCCAAGGCCCTGGGGTATAAACAACAAGCTTGGAGAATTAAAAAAAGAAAGAAAGGGAAGGAACTGTAAGAAAGTAGGTATGGCAGGAACAAAGTGAGTAAGACAGAGAATGTCATAAGAACTGGTGGGAGAGGTTGGCCAGAACAGGGTCATAGAGGGGGTATGGACCATGTTAAGAGCTTATATTTTATTCTGTGTGCCATTAGAGATGTTAAGCAATGAATGACATGATCAATTTTCTCCTTTAGGAAGATCCTTCCTCCTACAATGTGGAAAGTAGATCATTGATAGGCAAGGAGAAAGCAGTGAGGTCAGTTAGGGCCTATTGCAGAAGTCTAGGGAGGAAATGATGCCTGCTCACCAGAAAGAGTACAGATAAAATCATCTTTGAGGTATTTGAGTATGAAGTTCATGTAATTGTTTTCATATGTACAGGGCAGTCTCCTGGTATAAAGTAGGATGTCCTCTCCTTTGCTTTTTACCATCTGCTTTGCTCTCTCTTAGGAGTATGCAGGGAGCTGAAGTGGTCAGGGGGACATTCTGCATTTCCTTTTCAGATGACGCAGGGTTTGGGATTACATGGTCCTGTAATTAGTCAACAAGCATTTATTGACTATTGGAAGATTTTTCTAGGCCTGTGGTTTCTACTTCAGGTCAGCCTTTCCTGTGGGCAAACTGGGCATTTGCCCGGAAGCCTGGCAGGGAATAGTCTACACGATTTGTATTTTCAATGGCACAAGCAGCAGCATCGATACCAGCACAGGGCCACCAATACAGCAGGTGCAGGTTATCCCCACAGAAGGGCACCTGGCTGAGAAGTGGGGCCTGAAACCCAGTACAAGCTCTGCCCACTAAGCAATTTGCCTGGCGTGGAGCTGCATCCTCAGGGAGAAAGGGCTGTCTTTTTTCTAACTGGAACAAAGTCACCATCTGGGTTAGCAATAGCCCTTTCCAAACCCTTGGGGTTTCTGCTTTGTGGCCTAGTTTCCAGGGTCTGTCTTCCCCTTCTTTGTTCCAGTCAGTCAGCATTTGTTTTAACCAATATTTAACGGTCCCTACTTTGTATCAGACACTGGGTTTACAGTGATGAACAGGCAGACGTGCTTCTGGCTCTCATAAAGCTTATAGTCCAGTGGAGGTCATTCCATCGTTCTTTTTCCTGGCAGCCGGAGAGCTTTCTTTTGGGCAAGCCTGAGCTGATCTCAGCCCCTGTTCTCTGGGACATGAGATGTTGGCACCTGACTTGGAAAGCACCTCTTGGGGTTGGGAAATAATGACCACCATCCACAGCACACATGCATCTTAGTCCAGACTTTCAGGGAGATGGGACCAGCGAGGATGTGGACTCTTGTTAGCTCAGCCTCTTCATTTACCCCCGATTAGGAGAAGAAAAAAAAAGTGGCACTATGGTTTCCATTGGAAAAGGGAAAGATTGATCTTTGAGAGAGTTTTCATAAAAATGCTATTTTAAAAAGTACACATTTTTTTCTATGTTTATTACACTTTAATAAAGTTAAGAAAATGCTACTTGAGTTTTCTAAGCTGCCAGGGTCTGAGCTTAAAGAAATCAAGACAGGGAGTTGGGTCGGGCATATAGCGTTGGCCTCTCTGGGGTCTCTGTATGTTGACAGGGTCCACAGGCCCTTGACCCCATTCTTCAACTTAATGAGTAATTAGACGATTTTATTAGCCTTTGAGAAATCTTTTTTTTTTTTGCCAGCTGAACTCACAAGAAATTGCTTTGTAAGCCATGGTATTCATAGACAGGATAACACTGAGGGGGACACCTCTCCTGGGCATTCATTCTCCCCAGCTTCAAGGTCGCTGGGAAATAGAATTAGTCATAGTTTGCTTGGGGAGCTTGGAATGAGAGAAAGACAGAGCTGGGTGGTTTTCAGATATCCCTCCCCCCGCCCCCCTCTCTCTCCAGGCTGTGGTAAAGCCAGGAGAATGAGAGATTCCATACATCTTTTTACCAGATGTGGCATCTTTAACTGAGCAGTATCAACAAAACAGAGTCAGTTTTAAACAACGCTCATTGACATATTTATTTTAATATTTGCATTGTGTGTTTTTACATTGTAAAAGTAATGCCCACTTCCCCCTCAACATTTTGTGTATATTCCTTCAGAATTTTTCTCTATGTTATATTAACATATATTATTATGACTGCCTTAACACTCATATGATGTTATTAATACTATTTTGCTTAAAAAAATGTAACAGTTTATCTTGGACATCTTTGCATGTGAGAATTTATTGATCTATCACATTCTATTTTAAAAATAGATTTACTGATGTGTAATTTATATACCATAACATTCATTTGTTTTAAGTATGCACTTCATTGACGTTTTAGCAAATTTTAAGAATTGTGAAAAAAAAGGAAAAAAGAATTGTGTGACTAATGCCATAATCCAACTTTAGAAAAGTTCCATTGCTTCTAAAAGATTCATTGTGCCCATTGTAGTCACCCCCATCCTCATCTCTATCACCAGGCAACGACTTAAATCTATTTTCTGGTCTGTAGATTTGCCTTTTGTGGGCTTGCATATAAATGAAATCATAAATATGTTTTGTGTGTGTGTCTAGCTTCTTTTAATGAGTATAATGTTTTTTAGGTTTATTTATGTTGTAGCATGTGACAGACCTTTGTTTCTTTTCAGTAGAACTATTTTATGATATACCCCATTCTGTTTATCAGCTGGTGGATATTTGGGCATATAGCGTTGTTGCCTGGTGTGCTAGACAAGGAGGTCTCCTTCAGGATTGAAGGTTGTTTCCAGTTTTTGGCTATTATGAATAATGTTGCTACAAACATTTTTTACAAATCTGTGTGTGGATACATGTTTCATTCTTTTTGAGTGCCTGTACAGAGTTCCATTTTATGGCTAACGCCACTGGTGATCATTTACTTGGTTTCTGATTTTCTTTGGATGAATAAATAATACTGAGAGAAGTGATAACTTCTTGGTAGATAAACATCCATTTGAGGCTTCTTAAACCAGACTCACCAGGTTAACCGAGCTGCTACTAGAAACTTAACCTAGCACATTAAAATGACTCATTGGGGATGCTGCCCTCTACAGACCCACGCCAACTCATGCAACCCTGTCCCATTGGAATCCGTAATCATTAATCTAAACACGAATTCATAATACTGACCAAATCTGGGAAGTCCATGTTCTAAGGTCAACCTGGAACTTCAGCTCTCTTGCATTAATCCATGTGCCAAGGAGAGCTCTCCCAGACTACCATCTGTGTGTGTGTGTGTGTGTGTGTGTGTGTGTGTTTATTGATTTCAGAAAGAGGAAGGGAGAGAGAGACAGAAATAGAAATATCAAAGAGAAGAGAGAATCATCGATCGGCTGCCTCCTGTAGGCCCCCTGCAGGGGATCGAGCCTGCAGCCTGGGCCTGTGCCTGACTAGGCATGTGACCTCCTGGTTCATGGGTTGATGCTCAACTACTGAACAACACCGGCTGGGTTCATTGTCATTTTAATTGGTATTTATTTCATTATTAGAGAGGTTGTTGACCATTTGTATGTCCTTTTCTTAATTTTCTATTGGGTTGTTTATCTTTTCCTATAGCTTTGAAATAACTCCTTGTATTTTAGGAAATTATCTCTTTGCTTATAAAATGTACTACAAATTTTGCCTTCCTCAGCATATCCCCTCACCCCCCTTAAAAACTCTGCTCATGGTAGTTGTGCTATATAGTTGTTTTACATTTTTAAGTAATCATATCTGTCAGGGGGAAAATCTGTGAACATTGTATAAGTATCACTTAGATATTTATTATAGCATCACAAGGAGGTGAAGAGGATAAAATATTGATGGGGAAGAAAGCTGAGGAATATTGTTTATGTTTCATCTACCGAACATCTGGATGGTTAAGAGATTTTTTTTCCACCCTTTTATTTAGTTGTTTTGGTGTTATGTAAGCACAGTCTCCATATATTAGTGGGAAGCCTGAGAACTAGATATTTTTGCTTCTTAACCTCTTGCTAGTAATAATTATGACAGCTGACATTAACTGAAAGAATACTATATGCCATTTGTTCCCATTAATCCTTGTAATCACTTTATGAAATAAGTATTTCCCCATAGGAAAACACTGGGATCTTCAAGTAACTTGTTCAAAGTCATACAGCAAGTAGATGCTACTTCTAGGACTCACTCAACGAGCTGACCAATAAGGGGATGCTTCAGGAGGGCTTTAGAAAGGGATGAGGATTCTCCCAGGAAGGGGACAGGAGTTATAGTGAGAAGGCCACCGACTTGAGCCTGGCTGGCAAGATCTGTGGGATGCAGTCTTAACTCCCCCAGACTCTTTTAATAAAGAGAGAAGGCATGCTTTTTGCAGCAGAGTCTGGCGAGTTGGGAAAGAAAGAGGGGACAAGTCCCTAAGACCCTTTTGGGTTTTCTGTTTGCTACATGGCAAATATGAGCTGGCTGTTGGCAATTAGAACTTGGCCTAATGGAGGGAAGTTGGGGTAGTTGGAGAAGAGAGGTGCTTCAAGCACTGAAAGTCTTACATCCCTGGGACCTCTGTAGTCCCTGGTGAACCAGGTGGTTGGTCACCCTATGTGAGGGTTGACTGAAGCACTCAATGAATTTATCCATTCAGTTACTCATTCAACAAATGTTCATTGAGTGTCTGCTCTGTGTCAAGTACCACTTTAGGGACCAGCATTGCCTTTTAGCAGGAAAGAGGAAACAGCAACGGAATAGACAAATAAGTACACACTATAGTTAAGCAGTGGCAGTGGTTATGATGGAAAAATAAGAGAACAGAGAAATGGGCTGAGGGTGAGGAAGTGCTGTGTTTTGGAGACAGGGAACAAAGAAGCCTTCTGGGATAAGAGTCCTTTGGCTAAAGACCTGAATGGAAGGAGAAACGGCCACACGGACGTCAGTGGCAGTGCATTCCAGGAGGGAGGAACAGCATGTGCCAAGGCCCTGGACATTGGCAGGTCTAAGATGAAGGAGGTGGGTGGAAGGGGCATGATGAACCAACAGGAGAGATTGGAGAGGCATCAGGAGTCATAATCCTGCAGGGCCTAGGGGCAGGGAATAAAGAACTTGGATTTTATTGCAAGATAGTTTGGAGAAGGCAAGTGGCATGATCAAGTTTGTGTTTCAAAGGGGGTTTAGTGACTGTTCTGAGAATAGATCGTAATAAATGTCATTTCCATTTCCTTTCTGGATTCTATTTCTATATTTCTATTTCTATTTCTGTGCACATCAGAGAGGTTTCATAGAGGACATCATATTTAAGAGCACAGTCTTGGGAATCAGACTCCCTGAGTTCAAATCCTGGTTCCATCACTCAGTGACCATGGGATCTTGAAGTATTTGCTTAATGTGATTAAGCCTCGGCTTCCCCATCAGTAAAACAGAGATAATAACAGCACCTACTTTATGTTGTGAGGATGAAATGTGGTAATATTCATAGAGTTTAGGATAATACTTGCATTTTTATAGCTGATTTTTTATTGTAGAAAATAGAAAATTTACCATTTTAACTATTCTTAAGTGTACAGTTCAGTGGCATTAAGTACATTTAAACTGTTGTGCAGCCATCACCACCATCCACCTCCAGAGCTTTTTCATCTTCCTAAACTGAAGCTCTGTATCATTTAAACACTAACTCCCCATTTCCCCCTTACCAAGGCCATGACAACCATCATTCTGTTTTCTGTCTCTATGAGTCTAACTACTCTGAGGACCTCACATAAGTGGAATCATACAGTGTTTGTCTTTTTTGTGACTGGCTTCTTTCACATAACAAAATGTCCTCAAGGTTCATCCAAATTGTAGCATGTATCAGAATTTCCTTCCTTTCAAAGGTTGAATAATATTCCATTGTATATACCACATTTAGTTTATACATTCAGCCATGATGGACATTTGGGTTTCTTTCAGCTCTGGCTATTGTGAATCATGCTCTGCATTTTGTAAGCACTGGATTTATCTTTGCCATAATTTTTAGCCTGGTTTTTGTGTGGGGAAATGATAAGTGCTTAGGATGGGGAGGCAGGAGATGTAGATTCTGGATTTGCGTGAGGCCAACTTAATTATTCAGTATGAGCCTCAACTCTTGTCATCTATGAAATGGTGATGCTAATGCCTATTTCAGAGGGCTTGTTGAAAATATCAAATTAGATATATTCTGCAAACTTTAGAGCTATGCTGTCCAATACTATGGCCACCACCCACATGTGACCATTGAGTATTTGAAATGTGGTTAGTCTGAGAAATAACAAATGTTGGAGAGGATGTGGAGTAGATGGAACCCTTGTGCACCGTTGTTGGGAATGCCAGTTGGTGCAGCCACTATGAAAAACAATATTAAGGTTCTTAAAAAAATTAAAAATAAAACTACCATATGATCCAGCAATTCTCTTTCTGGGTATTTATCTGACATATCTGAAACTAATTCATAAAGATCTGTGTACCCCTGAGTTCATTTTAGACTTGTTTACAATAGCCAAAACAGGGAAATAACCTAAATGTCCATTGACAGATGAAGGGATAAAGAAGATATGGCATATATATTTACTCAGCCAGAAAAAAGATGAAATATTGCCATATGTGACAACATATGGATGGATATTGAGAGTACTATGCTAAGTGAAATAAGTCAGACTGAAAAGACAAAACCTTTATGATTTCACTCCTTTGTGGAATATCAAACAAACAGTAATAAACAAACTAACAAAACAAACAAAAACAAACTCATAGACACATACAACAGAATAGTGGTTATCAGAGGGGAAGGCAGGCTAGGGGAATGACAGATAGTTGGATAAAGGGGGTCAAATATATGGTAAGGGAGGGAAACTAGACTTTGGGTGGTGAGTACATAATAGAGGATACTGAATTGAATTATAATGTTGTACACCTGAAATTTACATGACATTATCTCAACAAATTTAATTAAAAAATTAAATTTGTGAAGCACAATAAAGCAAAGTGCAATTAAAGAAAAAAAGAAATGTGGTTAGTCCAAATTGTGACATGCTGTAAATGTAAAATACATATGTATTTTGAAAACTCAGTACAAAATAAAGAGAATGTGAAATATCTCAGTAATAATTTTTTTATATTGATTACATGTTGAAATAATAATATTTTAGGTATTGGGTTTAAGAAAATATATTATTAAAATCAATTTTATCTCCTTTTATTCTTTAATGTAGCTACTAGAAAATTTAAAATGACAGGTGCGGGTTGCTTCATATTTGGATTGGATAGCTCTGGTCTGGAGCTCACCGCATGTTTTTGGATCATAATCAGCAGGTTTCCGGGTATTCCTTCCTGGGTTGGTTGGGGTCTGGAAGGAGATTTTCTCCCAGAGCTTCAGACAGACAAATGATTTACATCACTAAGGTGCTGCAGTCTAAATGGTGATCAATGTTTATGGCCCATGGAAGCTTAAACAAGCCAAGAGAATAGGCCCCACATTGCTGCAAATCATGTGCAACCATTACCGCGCAGCCTCTCCATCCCCTCCACAAAGGGAGGTTTCAGCATCACCACTCTGCTGGGATTTGTGATTCAGCCCTGTGTTCCCCCGCGACAATAGATTTCTTCATTTCAAAGCCCAAGTCCTAAGAGGCTGGGCTGGTGGGTGGGGAGGGCCCGCAGTTTCCCAGCTATGGCCTCTGTGTATCCCTAATTGTATTATCACAATTTCTTTAGGGAAAAACCATTTAGGACTTAAAAAAGCAACAAAAAAACACCAACCTTAGAGAGTGTTAAGGTCCATTTGGTACTGTGTTTGGGTGTAGAATTTTTTCTTTTTCTATGGTGCAGAGGAGAAAAGAATTTCTGTTTTGCAGCTGGAAGAGAGCTTTTGTGTGCAGGCCCCTCCTTCTTCCCTCATTTTATCTCCCGACCGACAGGATATTCAGGGAGCTGAGACAGCCAGTGTTCAACACAAAATAGAGATAAATTCAGAGCCAAGCCAGTGGAAGCAGAGGCACTAATCTAGCTCAGACCCTGGCAGAGGGCGCTGGGAACAGGATGAGCCTGGGGGTATGGCCCCGCTCAGCAGTACACTCTCCCCTGCTCTCTACACGGTACAGACCTAATGCTTTGCCCAGAGTTGAGAGGACATTCCTGAAGCTCTCACTCCCTTGGCATTTCAGGCAGGCCTCTGCCTTCTCCAGCTTTCCTGTGTCCACTACAGCCCTGCTCCCTTGGAATTTTGTCATTGGGGTCTAAATAGTTTCCAAGATGGGACCCAGCTGAATGGATGTTTCATGGCTTTCTTCTTTCACTGTTAGGTCCGTGGTCCACAGTGAGGGAAATCATAGATCCCAAGAGTGGGCTGGGATGGGTGGAAGCCAGCCCTTCTATAGAGATGTCAAAGTGTGTATGTGAAGTCTTTCTCTTCCTGCTTTGGTAGGGGACCTGTTTTGGATAGAGAGCGATCCTCACTGAGCAGTCAGGAGACCTGGCTCCAGCAGGGCGCAAGCCACTTCAGCACACCTTGGTCTTTGTCTCTTCATCTGTAGAATGGGACCATGGTTCCAGCCTGCCTACCCTGCAACGTTGTTATGAGGACCAAATGAGACAGAGTATGAAAGCAATTTACACATTGTAAAGGGCTGTGTGAACGTGGGATATTATCCTTGCTTTTCCTGCAGCACCTAGAAGTCTAGTTTACAAATATTTTTATATCCTTAATCATGGGCAAGACCCTGAGCAAGGTATGAAGGATATAGAGGTGAATAAACACATTCCCTGTCATCTTGGAGCTCATGGTCCAATGGAAGGGAAAGGCAAAAAGCAGCTTATTACAATTCAGGGGTAAGAGACAGGAAGGGTAAAGTCAGGGACTGCAGGAACATAGAAGAATGTGATCTATTCTAGCGTTGGGGTGGGTGGGAGGAGGATGGAAGGGCTTCCTGGAGGAAGTGACATCTAAGCTGTAGTTGGAGGGATGAAAACATGTGGCCAGTTCTCAATTAGTGTTTGTTGAGTGTATAAAAATAATTAAAAGTGCTATGAGCTACAAGGATAATTGCCCCAGTGTTCATTTACCAGTTTGTAGATAGGAAACTGACTCAGAGAGGTTAAGTAATTCCTGAAGGTGCCCAGCAGTATGTGGCAGAGTAAGGACAAGCATCAGGGTGGTTCTTCTGAGCTTGGGAGGGAGGCTGGTTGTTCCTGATAGGTATAAGCGACAGCTTCAGGGACAAGCTGGTAGGGACATGGAATATGGTGCCCTTCAGTTAACGAGGACAAAAATGTCATTATGAGGTTGGGTTCCCTGAGAAACAGACTCTGAGTTGGAGACTTCTGTGCAGTAAGTTTATTGGGGATTGCTCTCAGGATCAGTGTATATGTAGAAGGTGGGGAAGCAGGACTTAGCAGAAGAGGAGAGAGACTCAACTGCGATGTGGTCACATCAAAAGCCTCTGCTGATCTCACAGGGAGTGCTGAGGCTGGGCTGGCCTTCAGAGTTGTCCCAAATTGGGGGAGGTGGCTGAACTTTATGCCCTCACATCAACCTGTTACTGGAGTTGGTTTTCCCCCAAAAGAGGTTGTGATCTTTGGAGAGGCCTAGAGCATGTCTGGAGAGGGGCTTAGCTGAGGGTTGTGGGCCACCAACCCTGTGGGCAGTTGGGGAATGGTACCGCAGTCCTGGCATGGGGAATGGATGCTGGCAGGAGAAACAATAGACTAGGTTGTGAAGCACAAAGTCAAAAGCCTGCAGGCTCAGTGAAAATAAGGCTGAGTGTCAGCTTGAGGGGTTCCCACTGAGTGAAAGAAGGGCTTCTGTGGGGTGGACAGAGCTGGGGCAGTTTCTACCTGGAGGTTTGAACAGGGGCAGTAAAACCTCTGCACCAGACAAGAGTTCCTGGGTAGGGCCCAGGTCTTTGCTAGAGCGGGGTGGGTAGGGGCCGGGCCTAGTGAAAGCCAGAGTGGTTTTCAGCCCCCTGGAACTGGGGGCTCAGAGTCTGATTAAGGCTCAGCTTCACAGAAAACCTGGTGTTTGGATTGGCTGGTGTGTTGGGCGGAGACTGAGCCTTCAGGGGGTCCAGCTGTGGGGACAGGGAGGCAGGGGCTTAAAAATGAAGTGGGAGTTGACACTAGTCTCTCCATCAAGGAATAGTCTCCAGAGTCCCCAACCCAACTGCCTCAAGGGTGAGCTAATTTGGCCACAGCTCCCAGCATAGCTGTTTCCATGGATACATTTCAAGCCTCAGTCTGGTCATCTTCAAAAGCATCAAAGGCAGCAAACCCCCATCCATGCATAATCTTTTGTTACAGCCCCACAAATAGCTTTTGTTATAGCCCTTCCCCCCATCCCTCCCATTCATCCTCCAAACCAAAGAAACGGGCTTAATTGTGGCACAGCCATCTCTCAAAGAAGCATTGGACTGAGTTTTTTCTAGACATTTAGAAGATCTGAGTTTGAATCCCAGGCTTATCATATGTAAAATGCAAATAATGATGCCTAGGGTATAGAGTTGTTACAAGGATTAAATGAGATGATTGTATCTGAAAATGCCTAACACATTGCCAGGCTCATGGTGGGACCTCATTAAATGTTAATTTCTTTCCTCTATAATATGTCAGTTGTGCCACTTAGAAATCACATTTACCAGTAGTATCCACAATCTTTGTACAGTGTCTCCCGGAGTGTCACATGCACTTAATACAGAATAAGTTGTCTTTGATGTCAGTTTACGTTCCCTGATGGCAAACATCAAGTCCTATGACTGCAGCCTTGTAGGATGTCTCTTGACCATTTTGTTTGCTGCCCCCAAATTTCGGAGGAATTGGTTACAGGACCTTGAAGGCAAATGGCCCTGTGTCTTTCTCTCCCTTCTTAAGGCCAGATCTTTTGCTGGGAGCATGCGGAGGCACACAGAGGTGGGGGAAGCTCTCTGCCTCCAGAGTCTGTTCCAGCAGATGGATCTGCTGCAGCTCTGCTTAGGAGGTTAATGGACACCAGCTGTCTCAGCAGGCAAGCTTTCGTTTTCTTCTGGAACCACTTAATTTGACTGAACATCTGCCTTGGCTTCCCGGTTTTTCCATCACCTGAGCTTCCACACTGGCTCAATCACCAATGGTTGTTGGAGGAGCTCTTTCTCCTTTCCTCACTCAAGGTTGGGGTATACCAGTCTGAGAGAGGTGGTGGTGGAGAGGGAACAAAAGTGGGGCATGGTTGGCCCCTGTTACTGTCCTCCATGTCTGGTTTGTTATCACTGAGCCTTCCTGCTGGAAAACCAATTTTAAGCCAACAAAATGGTGTCTGCCTGATTAGGGGATATATCCATCTGGACCAACATTGGCTGTCTGTCAAGGGGAGTTGTAGGGGGGGGGGTGAAACATTGGAAGTGACTTGAAGGAGGTGCCTACATGCTCACCTCTTTCCTTCCCCATAGCCTCTATTGGTGCATTTTCAGATCATTGACAGCTCAGGGGGCAGTTGTGACTTGATTTGTACTTGGAAAGTGCCATTTTGTTGTTAGTACCATTGATTTTTAAACGTTGGCATGTGTCAGAGTGACGTGAGTAGTTTAGTAAAGTGCAAACTTCTGGATCCCAGATGGGACTCAGTAGGTCTATTGTGGAACCTAGGAATCTGCATTTGAAACCAGCAACCCAGCCTGGCCGATGTGGCTCAGTGGTTGAGTGTTGACCTATGATCCAGGAGATCATGGTTCGATTCCTGGTCAGGGCACATGCCTAGGTTGCAGTCTCGATCCCTAGTGTGGGGTGTGCAAGAGGCAGTCGATCAATAATTCTCTCTCATTATTGATGTTTCTATCTCTCTCTCCCTCTCCCTTCCTCTCTGAAATAAAAAAAATTTTTTTAATAAAAAAACCCGAGCACCCCAAGTAGTGCTAATACAGGTAACTTTAGACTACTGGAACAATGTGGCCTAGAACCCTGTCTTTTTTGGGGATCTGGAGTTTCTTCTGCTGTCTATCTCAGGGATGTCACACATGTTCATGTTCTTTCTTCTTTGCCTAGGAAACTGCTTACCCAATAAAATCTAGATAAAAAGTGACTTCAACTATGAGGCATTTTCTGAACACCACTTTATCGGGTAGAATTACTTACTGCTTCCTTTTGCTTCCATAGCACTTTGCAGGTACTTTCTTACTTTTATAGGACAGCACAATGCACATTTATCTTGGGCTTCTATGTGCTCCTCGAGGGCAGTGAACTCATCGTCTTCCTCTTTTTGTTTGTCCTAGAACAGAGGTGGGGAATGTCCAGCCCGTGGGCTGTATACTAGTACGGCCCTCAAAATCATTTGGTCTGGCCCTGCCAAAGCATTAGGAGTGAGTTAATAAAATGTTTGCCTAAATATAGTAGGCTGATTTTTAAGTTGATAACTTTGTATGGCCCACGAATGATGTTATAAATATCCTTGGTAGAAAAAAGGTTCCCGGCCCCTGCCCTAGAATATAGCACCAATAAGTATTTATTGACTAAACAAAAGAATTTTTGTCAACCCCTTTAATAACATACTCTTTTTGTATATATAGTTTTCATTAAGTATATTCAAATAGACAGTTTTAGTTTTGATAACATAGCTTATTTATCTTAAATATATTTTTTAAATTGATTTTAGAGAGAGAGGAAGTGAGAGGGAGAAAGAGAGAGAGACAGAAAAAAATCAATGTGTGAGAGAAACATCGATCAGTTGCCTCCCACATGTACCTTAACTGGGGATCAAACCCAAAACCTGGGTATGTACATGACTGGGAATTGATCTGGTGACCCTTTGGTACATGGGACGATGCTCCAACCAATATAGCCATAGTAGCCAGGGCATGATAATACAGCTTATTTATCTTAATATATATTGGTCCAATTTAAAGGACAAATACATTTTCTTTTCATGACTCATGACCTTAATCCCCATAGGACACAGTATACTATATTCCTGGCTACAGCTTTTCCCCCAAGCACACAAATAATGTCTTGCTTATAACAGCCATGCTATCAACCCCTACTTTAATCAATTTGATTTTAAAAGCCATTTTTCTGGTTACTAGTCAACCTACAACCTATATTGCATTTTTTAAATTCTTAAGGCCTTTTTGAAATCTTGATTTTTTTCCTTAAACATCTGTATTTTAATGCCTATGGTGCAATTCATCTCCAACTCCTTTGTCATAGTTCCTCTATTTAATAGCTCATCTTGGTTTCTGTCTCAATGGCAGGTATCCAGTGGACAGAGACCACATGTTTGTCATTCTTTTTGGACAAGGCTTAGCATGTCCAGTCATAATGAAATTTGTAGAGTGCCATATAGTGTATATACCACTTTCCTATCAGCAATGCTTCAAGTCGGCAAATACTATTATTTCCCCTCTAGGATCTTCCTAGCTAGTAAAAGACTTAACTAAAATCCGAATGCAGGTCTACTCTATCAAAATTCCTCTCAAAAATGATTGTTGCAGCACTATTTCTAATAACAAACAAAAGCACAATCTATGTAATGTCAAATAGGATAGTAGTTAAGTGTTGGATGGCATCTTGGTCAGCTTGGGCTACTGTTAAAAAAATACCACAGATTGGGTGACTTAAAAACCAGACATTTATATCTCACAGTTTTGGAGTCTGGGAAGTTCAAGATGAAGGTCTCAACATAGTTAAGTCCTTGGTGAGGGCTCTCTTCCTGGCTTGCAGACAGCTGCCTTCTGACTATGTCCTCATAATACGTGTGTGTGTGTGTGTGTGTGTGTGTGTGTGTGTGTGTATGTGTGTGTGTGTAAGAGAGAGAAAGAGAGAGAAAAATCCCATTAATCCCATCATTGGGGCCACACCTTCATGACCTCATCTAAATCTAAATAACTTCCCAAAGACCCTACCTTCAAATACATTGAGAATTAAGGCTTTAACATATGAATTTGTGGCACACACACACATTTAGTCCATACCAGATGGTCACAACTGTTTGATGGAATATTAGAAACAAGGCCTCTGAAACATTTAAATTTATTTATCGTTATGGCAGTGATATAAAATGAATAAGGAAGGAAACATGGCAAAATGAATACCATTTAATTGGTGGTTAGGGTGAAATGCCATGACTTTATTTTTATTTTTGTCAATGTTGCTAGAACATCAATACTATTGAAAACAAAAACACAAATCTGAACACCCTCCCCTCCCCTGCCTTTGTCATTACACTTTTGTACTTTATTAATGCTTCTGCGGTGCTGATGAAGTGAGAACAACTTTTGGCTCCCAGAGAGCGAGTGTGTGTGCGTGAGTCACAGGAGTGTGGTCTGATGCAGATGATTAAGACCATGGTGAATGCAGAATTAAGTAACTCTGATAACAGAGCCCTGGAGCATCCTTCTTAGAGATTAAACCTTTCAGGCTGTTAGCAGCTGAGAGGTGCTGGGGATGGGAGATAGCTGGCTTAGGAAGGAGAGGAAGGGGGGCAGATACCAGACCGGGATGAGAAGGAAAAAGCATCACTCTCAGGTTAGTGCTCGTTTCTGAAATTGGCTGTCACCCGGAAAAGTTGTGGAAAATGTACCATTACCTGAGGAGAGGACAGTGTGTCTGCCTGCTTCCTGTCTTTTGCTTGTTTGCATTCCTACAGGCTGGGTTTTAATTTCATGGGCTAGCCTAGTGATTGGCAAACACATTAGTCAACAGAGCCAAATATCAACAGTACAACAATTGAAATTTCTTTTGAGAGCCAAATTTTTTAAACTTAAACTATATAGGTAGGTACATTGTTATTAACTTAATTAGGGCACTCCTAAGGTTTAGGAAGAGCCACACTCAAGGGGCCAAAGAGCCGCATGTGGCTCGTGACCCGCAGTTTGCTGACCACGGGAGCCTGTTCCTCCAGCTTGTTTGTATGTGAGTTTTCATTCTCATTTGGTGACTGGTTCTGACTTCAAAATACAAGGGTGTCTTAAGCCTTGTTGGGAAGAGGAAGGACCAGGCCTCACCTCTTTGCCGGCTTTTCCTTGTACCTGTTTGTTCAGTACATAAATAGTTTGCCCCTTTCTGGTGCTGGGAGTAGACAGATAGGGCCTTTTGTGGAGCTTACAATTAAATACTGATTGTTCAGTATGGGCTACATGATTTTCAGGACCTGGTACAAAATGAAAATGCAGGACCCCTTATTCAGAAATTATTAAAAGTATGAGACATTGCTGGCAGAGCACCATGCTAAGCACCCTTCTGAGAGGTGGGTGCCATGTAGCTTGTATGTGTACAGGTTGCACACCCGGGAAGCTGGCCCTGTGGTTGTTTCTCAGGAGCAGCTCATTGTGATTTTTTCCTCCTTATTGCCCTAATCCTCCTTATCACTGTGCGTGGGATTCAGAAAAAGAGAGTAACTTCTTTGACTCAGTGGTCTTACATAGAGAGACAATAGAGCACAGAAAAGAGGCAAGATAAATATTAAATAAGTATTGCTTGCTTGAGACATGTATAGGATGCTCAGCTCCTCTGAACACACCTGGACATAATCAAATATGATGATAGAAAGCTTTTCAACCCAAAGTTTTGTCCTGTGGAGCAAATTCATAAGTTGTAATCAGCCTAATTGGTATAGGCCTGAAAGACAGCCTTTATAAGAAAGGCCTGTTCTCTGTATGGTGACACAGAGTAGAGTTTAGCATTTCTATAAAGCAATAGACACCTAACAAAGGAATAATAGAACTAAAAGTAACTGTAATAGGGTAGTTTCACATTTCCCCAAATGTCCTCTAGAATATTAATTTTAATTAATTACCCTACCTCAGTTGGGTAAGTGACAAATCAGTTTTAGAAATGCTTCAAACTTTGTTCTCTCCTGGAGATTTACAATTCTTATGAAAGTCCCACAGCAGAAAAGAAGCCCTTAACACTTTTGGCACAACATAATTCGATTACTCTTTTACAGAGTAATAAGTAGCAGCTATATCTATAGGTATCTATGCATAGCTATAGGATGTATATAGTTACCTATAATAATAAAAGCATAATATGGTAATTAGACTGGACGTCCTTCCGGACAACCTTCCAGATGAAGTCGGGGCTGCAGGAAAGCTGGGTCCCGGTGCCAGAGGGAAGCTGGTGCCGGTAGCTGGGGGAGGAAGGCCTACTCTTGCACGAATTTTGTGCATCAGGCCTCTAGTATATATATAAAACTACCGCAGCTCTATCTATTTATCTGTCTATATATGAGATCCTGAAGAATATGCTTTGGGAAACATTGGTGATATATTTCTAAACTTTAAGGTGGGTGGTCCATGGTCACAGGATCTGGATTTGAGACTTCATCACATCCATGAACAAGTTACATGGCCTCTTTCAGAGATGGTCCCCACCCATTAAATGATAACACCCACATCACACAACTGTACAGATTAAAGAGACACTAGGTCTGAAAAAAACATTTTGTCAATTGTTAAGTTGTTTTGCAAAAACATTTAGTGATTATTGAGATTATATTGAAATAAATAAGAATAATTGTCTCCATTTTAGAGTAGGTAAACTGAGGCCTAGAGAGATTAAGAAGGGAGTCTATTGTTTAGAGCCATTAAATGGCAAAGGCAGTTTCCTGACTCACAGTTCTTATCGAGATGCATTTTAGACCAACTCTGCTCACAGATTTTAGTTTATAAAACAGGCTACCTCTCTGACAGGCATGCACCACGGAATAGCTGGAGGCGGACGCTGGCATTAAAATGCCAACTTTCCTTTCCTTTCTAGCTTTGACATCTGATGTTAGCAGAATGATGAAATCAGAGGTGGCAGATTTCAGGAGGATTTGTGATCTCTCCAGGCTGCCACACCCAGTTAGCTATATAGTAAGAATCCCTCTCTATGCTGAAAACCATCAGTGAGGTTGATTAAAAAAGGAAGGTGACTTTTTTCTGTCATGAATGAAAACGAATCTGCAAATTTCTTTTGTTATTATCTTTTAGGGGGAGGACAAAAACAATGTTTTTCTCCTTTCTTTAAAGGAGAAACAGGGCACAGTGGAAAACATGGAAACAGGAATTTGAAAATCTGGGTTCTAGTCCTGTTTCTGTATTTAACTAGTCATGTGATCTTTGGCAGTTCCCTCAACCTTTCTAGGTTCAAATGAGAGTGTGGACTAGTTTGCAAAATGTAGTGTGTGTGTGTGTGTGTGTGTGTGTGTGTGTTATCTTTGTGAATTTTCTATATGTGTATCACCTATTTAATTATTTTCTGCATATTTGTCTTTAAATAGATCTATTCTGTACAAGTTATTTTAAAGGGAAACATTACACAGTTCTGCAAATGAAAAGTCAGCGTTGTTGCTATATAGTGAAGGTGACTTTAATAACAAAAGCAAGGAATTGTTAAGATGGTAAATTTTATGTTAATGTGTATTTTACCACAATTTAAAAAATTCAAAAAATTCAAAGCAAAGAAAATATAACTATTAAAATAAATAATATTTCCCTTGTACTGCCTCAAATTTTCATCCACCAGTAGCACTAGATAATCTACAAAGCACCTTCTAGCTCCAAAGGTTTTGGTACACAATGTTTCTAGTACAGACTAGGATGCCATAATGTCCTTGCCAGAGAGCCATATATCTTAACAGACCCACAGTTTAACTTTCTCTATCACACTGTTGCCATAGAAATACTCCCTCCTTCAACTTTGGCAGTCCCCAGTGGGTGACCCCAGGGCCCATGTCCCTGTGAGAACCCTGCTCAGCCTGGTAGATGGATTTGTTAACTGCATGGTGGTTGGTGTAACTTGGACCCAACCACTCCATGTGGAATATCTTCTGGCCTCTCTTTTCCAAACCTAAATCCACCCACCCTTTGGATCCCACGTCCTTCAGAGAGCCTCTTGGAATCCCTCCAAAGCTACTTTCCCCCTAAATGTTTACCCTGTACAAACATTTTAGGTTGGGTTTCTTAGAAGTAGAGCCTGTGACTGGGCCTTGGGTGCATGTGAAAAACCTGTAAAGGGTGAGGGGATCAGGATAGGAAAGGGGGGAATTGAGGGGGAAAGTAGCCCCATGTCATTGGTGGCTCTGGAATTTATCATACTATAGAGTTGTTCCCTAGGTGAGATGGGTGGGGGGAGGGGGGCAGCCTTTATGTTCCTATAGCAGTCATTGGCCTCAGGCTGTTGGGAATGGGGAAGAGCATAAATCAGTGATGTGCTCTACTTGTTCCCTACATCTTAACAGAAGCCAATTGTCAAATTTTTAGGAATTTTGTGAGCTATTACTAAAAATGAGTTATATAAATTTATAATTCAATAATATTAAAAACAGTGGTAATCAATGTTCAAAACTCACCACTTCCTAATAATTTTACTAAAGTTTTCATTTATCAATGTTCTTGTGGTTATTTTTTGTCTGTCATAGTTTTAGGGTAGAAATACCATGTGATGAACAACTACTGTGCGTTTCCTCACAGCTCCGCATTCAGTGATGTCATGTTGGTAGCTTGAAATCAGCCTTGGTGGGAGTATGGAAAGTGGCAGACATTCAAACTAGGTTGTTAAACTTTTGCCAGCATAGCACTGGGTATAATCTCTTGGTCAGGCAGCTTCCATCAGCTGGGCAGGAGTGGTGGCATTGTCTGGAGGAAGGGGCAACTGGGAGCCACTGGCAGCCAGCACTCACAGCAGCAGGGGGTTTGGGGAAAGGGATCTGGACAGGGCACCAACAATTTCCTCTTTACTGCAGCGAGTCATTTGATGTTTTGTCCATGTTCTGACTTGTGGCATCCTCTCTTTTTGTTTTTGTAAGTTTCCATGGAGAGGAAAGAACAAGGAAACAGGAGTCTGATGCCCTGGATTCTGGTCTTAGCTTTGCCATTCATTACCTTACTGTGTGACCTTGGGAGAGCTACTAGACATCTCTCTTTCCTCACCCATGAAAGGGTGGAGGTAGGGGGCGGGGGGTTCAAATGATCTCTTAGGAGGCTTCCAGCTCAGTACAGCCTCAGACTACATGATTCTCTTAGCCACTCAGACCTGAATTGGGAATATTACGGGAACCTCATCTCACTGTATTTCCTACAGGACTTAACACTCAAAGGTTTCATTTCTGATCCCCAGGTTTAGAAAGCCAACAGTAAAATTAGGTAACATTTATTGAGCGTTTACTATATACAAGGCAATTTAGGCATTAGCTCATCTAATCTATATATCATATAGGCTTTGTTTGCTTGTCCTTTCTATTTTACAGATGAGAAAACAGGCTCTGAAATGTTAACTAACTTGCCCAGTCACACAGCTAATATTCAGTTTGGGATTCCAACCCCAGTCTGCTCGATTCCAGAGTCTGTGCTTTCAGCCATTTCCCATCTCCCCTTATTGGGAAAGAATTTGTCAGAGGCTCTTGCTACGTCCGGGTCCTCATTTGAGACCTGGAGACTGACGGGTTCCATTCCCTCTCCTCCTACTCCCTGCCTTTCTTATTCTGGGCCCTCTTCTGGGTAGAGTGGGTTGCCAGCCCCTCGGCAGCTCAGGCCTTTGTAACTGTTGAGTAAGCAAATATAGGCGAAAGGCCAGGGGAATGGAATCCAGCTGTGCACTTAGCCATTTGTCTGGGATGCATAGTGATGGCGTATAAGGAGCAAAGGAGGTCCGTAATGAACATTTCCCAGTGATGCTTTGGAAGAGGCACTGCAGATGCCGGTGCAGCTGTCAGAACACAGCCAGGAGATGTGACATTCACCTTGGGCTTACCAAAGGGCCAGATCACCTTTACCCAGAAAGCCCAGCTACTCTTCTGTGATGTCAGGTCCTGGGGCCAAGCAAGGAGAGCTCACACTTCACACAGACTCCTTGCCACCTGGAAACCCATAAAGTGTAGTTGAGCACCAGGCCAAGGGGAGCCTTTCTGGGCAGACCAAAGAGCCTTTATTTTTCAGTTTCCTTCAACCTACACCCCCACTCCGGGGTAACAGGGACCTGAGCCTCACCCGAGTGTCTGCCCCAGGACCCCTTCTTGATGTTTGAAATCTCCTCCTGTACTCAGTTTCTTTAGGCTTCTGGGTGTCTCCTCTGCCTGGCTCCCCATTTCACATAAGGCACTAATGCCTTTCTTGTGATTCTGCCAGCAGGGAAATCGAGGTCAGGGAGATCTGCCAAGAACATCTTTTTGTGGTTTTTAAGCAGGAGTGATCTATAAGCGATCATTGACGGGACACAGCTGAAGGGATGGTTTCAAGGAGAGAAGAACCAGTGATTGAAGCAACCTGTTTACTTTTGGATTATAGAAATGAAGAGAGTGAAAGATGCCAGGCTGGGCTTGGGAGTCAGGACACCCCCAAAATTTCCCCTCAGGATTTCCCATTTTAGTCACTCATACCATCATCCGTCAAGTTGCCAGGCTAGAAACCTGGGCATTCTCCTTGACTTTCCTCCCTCACTGCTGAGTCTAATCAGTTACCAAGTCTTGTTTTATTGACCTCCTTGATTTCAGTTCTTCTCCATGGCCCACTGCCCAATCCCAAGGGTTCACCAGCTCTTACCTGGACTGGTTTAGCAGTCTCCTCCCAGTCTTCCTGCTTCTAGCCCTGTCTCCTCCTCCCATCCATTCCCACCTGCATTCTCCAATATCTCCCAGAAAGAATAGACCTTATCATTATTGCCCCACAAGTTGGAACCCTTCAGTTTCATAACAATTGACTTCAGGGTGAAATTCAAACGCATTAGTTTTGGGCAAAGCTCTTCTTGCTCTGTGATTTGGGGGGGATGTCCCTAAGACACCTGTAGGTTTGATGACTGACTAAAAGAACTCAATAGAACTCAAAAGATTTATATTCATAGTTATGATTTATTATAGCAAAAGGATGCAGATTAAAATCAGCAAAGGAAAAGGTGCATAGGGTGGAGTCCAGGGACACCAGGCATAAGCTGCCAGTTGTCTTCTCCCAGTGGAATCATAGGACAGTGCTTCATTGTCCCAGCAGTGAAGTGTGACAACACATTGAAGCTCACCATATGGTTGTCTAGGGTTTTTATTGGTGTCAGTCACGTAGGCATGGATCACCTGTGTGACTAACCTTAGCTTCTCAGTCTTGAGCTCCCACTGAGTCCCCCAGGCAAACAAACACAGGCCTTCACCATAAACTATTGTTAGCATAAACTCTGGTGTGGCCCAGAGCCCCATGTATACAAATACATGCTCAGGCAGGATATTCCAAGACCTCAGAGGTTATCTCCTAGGAGCTGGTCAAGGACCAATCTTTCCTTTGGAATGTGCAGGGTTTGAGCACTGCAGGCTTGCTGAGTTAATCCTTTCTTGCACACCCTCCAAACTACATCCACCACTCTTTACCATGCACCCCACACTGCAGCCATATCATTTAGCCTATACTCTGATACCTCTGTGCCTTTGCATGTACTGTTCCTTTTGCCTGGAATTCCCTTCCACCTCTCCTGCCCTGGTCTACCTGCAGAGCTTTCACTCATCTTCAAGTCTCTGGGCAAGCACTCCATCCTGTGAGAAGCCTTCCCTGATGCCCCCAGGGAGGCTGAGCTTCTCCCTTCTGTGCCCTCAAAGTAGTTTAAATACCCCTGTCATTCATAGGTCACTCGTGTCCATTTCCCACACAATGGGTAACACTGTCAGCACTTTTAGAGTGGGGAACAAGTAGTCCATTAAAAAAAATTTATGTTTTTCCAATTATAAAAATAATACTCATGGATAAATATTGGGGCAGCATGTTGCTGTTCAACTTTTTTCTCTCCAGTGCTTTCCACATCAAAGCCTTGCAACCAAAGGGCCTGGGCCTGCCTCTGGCTCCAAGTTGCTGCCTGATGCTGCCTAAATCTCTCTAAGGTTGTGAATGAGGGTGGCCTCCACCTGTGTTCTCTCCCATCCTCCTTTCTCTTCATTCCTGAGACCTGTGGAATGGGCTGGGAGCTGAGGACATAGAGTTGAGGGACACCCCCGACCCACCCCCCCCGGGTACCCTCTCTTCCCCCAGTCCTGAGGAGCTCAGTGTGGTCGGGGAGACAGAGAGACAGATTAGACAGCTTGCTGGGGCGTGAGAAAGTACCACAAACAAAGGTGCTGGCAGTGTGGAGGAGGAAGAGTAACTTTTTTTTTTTTTCAATGCAGGAAGTAGAGATGAAGTAGGGATGGACTAAGAGAAAACTTCCCAAAGAAGTTGACGTTTAGGCTAGGCCTTAAAGGAACTTAGGGTTTTGCTTAGGGAAGGAAGAGGTTTCTAGGCCAAGGTCAAAGAACAAAGGCGGGTGACTGGCTGTGTGCAGCCTGGGCTGGCTGAGCTCAAGCCTGTGGGGCTCCTCTTCCCCCAGAGTCCCCAGCCCTCAGATGTGACACGCTACTTGGATGCCTTTGATCCCAGGCAGGGTTTGTTCCCAGGGGCCTGCCCTTGCCAAGCTGCTGGCTCCAAGTTCTGTTTTGGCTATGGGGCTTCTTTATTTGTTCTTTATTTTTTTTGGTCATTTGGCTCTAGATATGTGTGAAATCGTAATTCAGGCTCAAAATAGCTGGCTGATTAAAACCTAGTGAAACAAAAAATTGGGAGAAATGTGCACTAAAACAGATGTCGAACAACCCAGGTAGCTTAACTGCATGCCAGCTTTAAGCCTATAAATACATCAATTGGCACATCATTCTGGTTTCAAACAGCAAGCCCTAGAGATCTGAGCCAGCCAGTGCTATTCCATTATACCACATTTTTAGTTTGGGGGAGTCTTTTGAGCAAAATGGGACCTTTAGGGGCCAACCTGTCATGCTTGAGATCATGGTGAGACCTGCATGCTCATGCCAAGAGTTCAGTGTCTTCCCTGAGTCCTTCTGACTCACTTGTCCTCATCTCCTGTCTTCTAAATCACTCCCTGCTGCTCCTTGCCACTGTAACCAGGGCTTTTCACACCCTATTCTGCAGCTTTTAGGCTTTGAAAAAATCACCAGATCCCCATGGGGTATATTTTCAATGGGAGTTTTGTATGTGTTGGTGAAATTACCAGAATCTTCTGCAGATTATATGAGGATATTTCTAAATCCAGTGTTATTATTGTTTTTGTTCTTTTCTGAGTTTTTCCTTCTCTCTGTGTTTAAGTCTCTTCTTTGCTACTTACTGGTGCTGGGATTGTGGGCAGGTAACTTAACCTCTCTTGTGTCGCAATTTCATCTGTAAAGTGGGGATGATTACATATAGCACTTTTCTCTCTATGCTGATAGGATGAAATGGGATTATGTATGAAAAGCACTTGAAACAGTGCTCAGCACATAGTAAGCACTAATAACTGGTTATGAGTATTATGATTACCTGTATCTCCAAATTGTACTCTCAGGTGTATCTCCTATCTTAAAACGTGGAATAAAAGGAAAGTAGGAAATGTGGAGAGAACTGGACTTGAATTCTGGTTTCTACCTATGACTAACCCAACATCACAGAGTAAGCCAGCACTTCCTCTTCGAACTTAATTTGGTCATAGTAGAACGATGAGGGTGGATTAGATCAGGAATGAAAGATAGAGGAGGGCTGTAGAACTTACGGGATTTTTCTCACTCATTTCCCACCAGTCTCATATATGACCTGAGAATCTTCTGAGTACAGGTCTCTAGGGCAGCCATTATAAATTGATCAGATGGCACCTAATTTGAAATCTGTGTTTTATCCCTGGGCTAAATGATATCCCAGCTCTGATCATGTATACTATTAAATAAAGAGGTGTGTGGAGCCCAATTTTTAAGCTCCACAGGTAGCTGATCCTCCTCCCATGAAACTCTACCCATTAAGTATGACAATAGATAAAAATGGACTTTCAGCAAGGTCTTGTGAACCATTTAGCTGAGGGTAAGCAGGGGCTTGCCTTATTAGCTGCAGCATTTTTTAGACTTCTGTTTTCTTGGCATAATATTTGAGACAGTCCTAGTGAAGGCTTGAACACACTTTATTTCCACCTTTAAATTTGGTTTTAAGTCAACTAAATAAGTATTTGCATTTATATGTTCTCTTTTAGGTGGATGTGGACAGGGCTTGGCCTCTGCCCCGAAGGAGTTTTAACTTTATAGGATTGGATTGAAGTACACAGAGCAGTGAGAGAACATGGTACAGGGTTGTTTACAATCAGATGCTAAATTAAGCACTAAAACATATATTATAGATCAGAGATAGGAAAACACAGCATCACTATGCCCATGGCAGACATAACTAATCAATCACTATAGTCTTTCCTAGTAACCTCAAGTGCTGCTCAATAATCCTTCTCAACATGGAATTCCAAACAGCCACTACTGTAGGTCAGAGTTGGCACATGAAGTAAAACCTTTATGCCATTCTGTGTTAGTTACAGCTGTTGTCACAAATCTCAAAATCTCAGTGGCTTAGCACAATAAAACTTTATTTCAAATTTAACTTTTAAATTGGTAGGGAAGTCTACTCCACACAGTCATTCACAAAGCCAGTCTTCTTCCATCTGTGACTCTGTCCCTCCTTGAGGCCTGTGGAATCCTTTCTATTACTTTAGACAGGGAAA
>NW_006286675.1:2240306-2241061 GCF_000327345.1 Myotis davidii | reverse complement strand
TGCGTGAGGATTCTTTATGGTCTAGACTTGGAAGGGGCATGCACTACGGAACTCACTTTTTATTGACCAGAACTCAGAAACATGACCCCAACGGACTGCAAGAGGCTGGGAAATGTAATCTAGCTGTGTGCCCAGAAAATAGGGAAGAAATGCAGATGTTGATGGGCACTAGCAATTTCTGCCACACATTCTGGATTAACAGGAGACTTCCAAAAGGAGTGGATTTGTCAGAAAAGGCCTTGGAAAAAAATAAAGGAAAAAGAAAAGACCTTGAGAAGGGTTCTGGAAAATGCATAAGATGTGACTATGTCAAGGGATGGGAAGTAGGAGGGCATTCCAGGTGGGGCAAAGCAAGAGTTAAAGATTAGAGGTGGGAGTCACTGTCTTTATGCAAAGACAGAAAGGAGACAAGATTGGCTGGAATTAAAGGTTTGTGGAAGGAAATCCTGCATGGATGGGGTTAAGTGATGGTTGAGTCCCCGACTGTGATGATATTTCCTATCTAAATGGCAGAAATTTGGACAAGTGTTTTGTCTCCAGCCAAAGCAACAAAAAAGGAAAAGACCCATACTAGTTACTGGTCTGATTCTTTCAGCTTCTGTTTTCCTTTGGCTGTCCTTCAGTGAACCCAACAGCCTATTTAGAAATACCACCCATTCTCAAGTTTCCTCAAAACCCTTTTTTAAAATGGTGTAAAGAGAATTGCCAATGAGAAGAGAGCAAGTGGGTCAGGGAGCTGGGAGCACTAGTTCTTA
>NW_006286675.1:2240014-2240257 GCF_000327345.1 Myotis davidii | reverse complement strand
TTGCATATATTATCACGCACTAATTATTCATAGAGAGCCTTGCCCTTCGTGAGTTCGCATTAATTTAGATTGCTTTTGAAAAGCAATCAAGGAAGGAATTAAGTGATCATACATCAAAGGGAAAAAAGATGTGGCACTAAAGCCATTGGATGCGCTTTGCTGGAAGTGGCCATTTCAGGCCGCTGTGAGCTTTTACTCTAGCCCAGGAAATGTCAGCAGGTGCACCCGAGTTCTTCTAAAACC
>NW_006286675.1:2207098-2239956 GCF_000327345.1 Myotis davidii | reverse complement strand
TTCCCTCCCTGAGCCTGAGTTTCCTCATCTATAAATTGAAAAGGCAGGTTAGTTAATCTTTCATGGCCCTCCCTCTAGGTCTACAACTATCTGTCAAAGTCTTTTTGAAGACTTATAATTATATAACATTACACATGGACACACTAATTACCTGCTCATAATCCATAAGGTTTTCCTTGTTCAATCTTCCCATGGGCGTTATTAGGAACAGGAAAAGTGAACTAATATTTCTATATCTCTCTCCTGCTTCAACCGAAGCATAGATTTTTTTCAGCTGTTTGCTTTTCATTTTATTTGGGCCTTTTAAAACGTGTATTTGTAAAGTATAATACACATACAGAAAAGTGTACATTTGATAAGTATATAGCTTGATCCTTGCTTTTTATGTTTATTTTCCTGAATTCTCTTCCCTTCCCCCTCCCTCTTCTAATTTGGACACTGAAAATGACTGGGACCAGAGTCCCAGGTCTCTTGCTTCCATAGGCCTCTGGCGCAGGGGGGTGTTTGCTGAACGAGGGGAACTTGCTGTGGGCCTGGTTTGCTGTCCTAATCACGTTTACAGATCATGCGAAGGTGTGCAGGGGTTCTAAGGGCATCACTGATTTGTCTAAGCCCGTCTCAGCCGGGCTTGGATGAGATCCTCAGGGAGCAGTCGTCCAGTGAAGTGAGACAGAGGCTGATGACAGGGCCCTGATCGGAGAGGTTGGCGGAGGAAGAGGAGACAGGAAGAGGAGAAAGAGGCAGAATGGAGCACATGCTGTCAGGAGGAACAACAAAGGGAAAGAAGCAGCAGAGACTAGATTCATACAAGCCAAGGAAGTCAGGGGTGAGAGCATGGAGGTGGCAAGTTCAGGCAGGGAAGAGAGAGGACGAGGAGGACCAGGGCTGAGACAGGCCACTGTTTTTGTGATCAGGAGGTTGGCGAAGATGATGATGCTTTGAAGAGGTGAAAGGGAGGTGATGTGTGGAGAGAAAATGGGTGCAAAAACACTTAGCACAGAGATTGTGTGGGTGCTAGTGGGGTTCTCTTCCGAATCACCTCCCACTGTGGGGCATAATGATTAAATCCTGTCCGGCCCCTTCCTTAGTTAATCCACCCACTGGGCCACCTCTCTTCCTCTTTTTATCTTGGAGGCACACTGCCTTTTATTTTTGCAGAAGAAATAGTAAGATACAAGGAGAATTTAGTACCACTTACTTTAGAAAGGGTCTAATTAACCTTGCTTTGGGGCTGTCCAAATGACAAGCTGCTCCTCTAGAATAACAGATGCCCCTGATGTTTATTCAAGAGCAGATTATCGATTAGACTGACTCAAACTGAATAGATTTCAATAACTGGAAACAAACATCTACTTTGGGCTACCTAAGGACATGGCATAATTATTCCCGGGGTCAGATGTATGAGCTTGGTTTAGAGAGAGGTAGAGTTGACCTGCTCAAGGTGTTTCATACTTTCACCTGACATTTATTTATCTGAGGTTTTCCAAAGGATAGGCTCCTTATCTGTAAATTGGGTGATACTTCACTTGCAGAATTGCAAGAGGATTAAATGAGATTTTCTATCTCACATACTAATGTCATCCTAGGCAAGTAGTAAGCATTCTATAAAAGGTGGCATTAATAATAATAATACAATCAAGCATTTATTAGGTTTCCCAGGTGATGTTATAGAATGAATAATGCAAGACTCCTGTTCTTAAGGAGCTGGCAATGTAGCAAAAAAGAGAGATTCATAACAGGCCGTGTGGTAAATACTGTAATAGAGGGGCACTCAGAGCTCTGTGAGAACATGGAGGAGAGGACATGGGATCCTCTTTGGGAGAGGCAGACAAGCTTCGCTAGAGGAGGAGTCTCTCAGCTTAGACCTTGAAGGCAGAAGAACAGAGAAAAGACATTCCTGGCAGAGGAGGCTGCAAGTCCAAAGGCAATGAGGTTGAGGCAACCTAGTGCTCTTTGAGGAAGCATTAGCTAGTGTGGTGTGGCATGAGCGAAATGGGCTGGTGATTATTTCTACCAGCCCCGGGGTTTGAGGTGTGATGTGGTTGGAGAATTGCTGAGCTCTCTGGTTTAGGTAGAAAGTGGAGTGCTCCCTGCCTTGCTGAACTGTATGTGCCTGCCCACACCCTTCTCCTCCTAATTCTCCCAGGAGCCTTTTGGGAGAGAGGGATCGAGCTTGTCATCCAAGGCTCATTACAGTCTGTTTTCTAATCTTTTTTCCCTGGACATAAATATTTTGCAACATTTGCCCAGTGACTGTCTTACAAATGAAGTGTCATTGGTATGCCCTCCTCACCTTCAATCATCTCAGTTCACAGATGGCTTCTTCCCCTGATTCTCAGTCTTTGGCCGATTCAGGGTAGCTAGTGAGAGTGACTGGAATCTGGCTGAGGTGAGGTAGGCATCTGAGGGATAGAGAGGCACCACCTGGTGGAAAAGGCATGGCATGGTGTCCTGTGGGAGAATGTGGGGTCCAAACCGGCAAAGGGACTTGCAATATTTCTGAAACCACAGACCCCCACTAGGTGGATGGAATACTTGAAATGGGAGTCTGGGCCTGGGACCCTTGGGAATCGAGGGTGGAGCTTCATAGAGGAGACCCCAGTCTGGGGAGAGAGGGTGGTAAGAGCAGGATACATCAGGCAAACACTGCAGCTACACCCACATGAGGGCCCAGAACAATGTGGGGTCCTGGCTGTCCTGCTGGGATGCATGGTGTGGGAACTAAAGGGTGGAGCCTGAGCTGATTCATGCTCCTGTCTGGGAGGGATCGTTCAGTGCAAGAGTAAGGAGCCAGGTTGGCTAGATAACCTCCCTCCTCTAACCTCTCCTGTAAAGCAGCTAACTAGCTGTTTACTATTTGTTTGACCCTTAGCCTCCAAATGCCTTTCATATTGCAGCCAAGTCCTCATTGAACTTCAAGGTGGTTCTGCCTAGCTCCCATCTAGAGCATAAATTCTTGGAGGGCAGAATCCATGCCTGCATTTCTAATAATAGTAATGGCAACAACAACACCCATTTATTGAGCACGTCCTCTAGGTGCTGGGATATTTACATGTATAAGTCATCCAACCTAACTTTAAAACCTTGAGGCAAGCTTATCCCCATTTGACAGATGAAGAAACTGAAACTCAAAGAATGAAAATCTGGTGTTGAAGTTCACACAGTTAGTAACTAGCAGTTCAGATTCAAATCAAATCTGATGCAAAGTTTGTACTTTAAATCCCTGTGCTGTCCTGTGAAACACAATCATTTCAACTCATTGAAACGAGTCTTTCTTTGTTAAAGGCAGTGACTGTGCAATGCATTACCTCGTGCCTGCCTCACTTTCTCAGTAACCTGGGCCTCCAGCATCCCTTGCTCAGTAATCTCTGTACATGAATTAATTGATTGAATTGGGAGGTGGAGATTTAGGGGTTGTGCAACCCAGGGGCACCTGGACTAGTGCCCTTTGCTTTCTTGAGTTCCTCGGCATAGAGACCTCCGGGATCAGATAGAAGTGTCTGCAGAGAGTGTTTTTCAAACAGCCCCTTCAAAGCGGTCTGCCTAGCAACAAAGAGCCTTTCAGAGCCCAGCTCCTCAAGGAGGAGGAGCTCACAGCAGTGTGTGTGTGTGTGTGTGGGGGGGGGTTGCTGGAGTTATTGCTGCTCTGACTCCACAAAAGAGACAAGCCACAGAGGATTGAGTTTCATCTGGGGGTACAGCTGCGGAGTCTAAGGGGCCAGGGCTGGGGCTGGGGGTTAAGGCTGATGAGAGTGAGAATGTCTTTAGGGAACATTCTGGGGTGTGTGTGTGTGAGCAAATTTATGTTTCAGTATTAGAGCACAACTATATGGGTGTGGAAGGATGTGTTTAACAGTTTCCCAGGGAAATATGTGTTTTTAATTAAGAATAGTTTTAAAATATAAAAGTAATGCATACTTGCTATAAAAATTGAAATATAGAAATATATAAACCTCTAAATAAAACATTGAATCTCTTGCCACCCACCATAAGTGATCACTGTTAACATTGCGGAGTGTTTTCTCCCAGACTTGTATGCATGTATGTGTGTGTGCATGTGCGTGTATGTGTGTGTGTACTATGTTTTATATGTACGTAATTAAACATCTGTATAATAGATATGCTAGGTTCTAAACAAGTGCATGATGTGTTGTTTTTTTTTTCATTACCTCATTTAATTCTTACATTTCTATGAAGTTAGATATTAATATAATTCCCATTGAAATGGTGAGGAAAGTGAGACAGTGAGGTGCAAAGGGATGAAAATGTGCTACAAGGTTCTTATACTCCCCTGCTAGCCATGTAAGTGTTGTTTATAACCACGCAGGATTATATTAGCTTTCTTTGCAACTTGGCTTCTGCTTGGGGCCACTTTCTTGGCCTCTTCACCTCCTCCTCCTCCTCTCCCAGGATCCCAATCACTGCTTTTTCCTCTGGGCCCAAGGATGTCTGTGCCTCAATTCCCTGGGAACCTGTGAATGTTATTTTACCTGGCAAAGGGACTTTACAGATGTAACAAAAGTTAAGACCCTTGTGTAAAAGTTTCTCAGGGCTATCACAACAAAGCACCAAAAACTAGGTGGCTTAAAACAACAGACATTTTTGGTCTTGTAGTTCTGGGAAGCTGGAGTCTGAAGTCAAGGTGTCATTGGGGCCTTGCTCTCTCTGCAGGCTCTGGGGAGAATCCTTCCTGGCCGCTTTTAGCTCCTGGTGTTTGCTGGCCATCCTTGACAGTCCTTGGCTTATAGCTGTATCACTCCAGTCTCGTGGCCATCTTCCCTCTGTGCATGTCTGTTTCTGTGTCCAAATTTCCATTTTTATAAGGACACCAGACACAATGGATCAGGGCCCACCTGAATGACCTCATTTTAACTTGATTACCTCTGTAAGACCCTATTTCCAATTAAGTTAAGCTGAGATATTTTGGGCTTAGGACTTGAACATATCTTTTTTTGGGGGGGGGATACAATTCAACCTATAACCATCTTAAAATATGGAGATTATTGTGGGTTACCTGGTGAGCCCAATCTAATCAAATGAGCCCTAAAAAGCTGAATACTTTCTCCAGCTGGAGGCAGAAGAGAAGTGCAGCAGAGGGAAAGGCAGGAGGACTTGACACACGGCACCAGCCCTGGCTCAGAGACATAGGAGCCTGTCCAAGGGCAAAGGTTGGAAAAGGTTGGAGAGAGGCCTGTGGAAGCTAAGCACCCCCACCCGGAGCTGACAGCCAGCCAGGACGTTGTAACCTCAGTCCTACAACTGCAAGGAACTAGATTCTGCTGCAACCACAATCCCCGAAGACGTGGATTCTTCTCAGAATCTTTTTGTAAGAGCTCAGCTAGCCGACAGCTTGCAAGACCCTAAGCAGGAAACCAGCTGAGTCAACTTGTACTTCTTATCTATAGAACTGAGAGATAGTACATTTGTATTATATTAAGTTGCTAAGTTTGTGGAAATTTGTTCCAGCAGCAATAGAAAAAGAATACAGTTACCTTCCCATTTCACTGGCCCTTCAGAGCCATAAGCTAATGAAATGGCCAATGCTAGAAATTCCTTGGGGCCATATGTTTACTTTCGTGGGTCTTTAATAATACCATCCCCCTGTGCAGAACATGATAGTTCCCAATGTATTTCACACGAAATTTCATTTACTCCCTTCTGCAGCCCTGTGAGATGTAGGGAGATTATTTTCTCCAGTTTCAGAGGAGGAAACCAAATTTTAAAGAAGTAAGTGATTTTCCCAAAGACTCACAGAGCTGGGATTACAAGCCAGGCTTCCTGCTTCTGAATCACATGTGCTTCTTGCCATAGCTCACTCCTGCCTCCGTTTCCCAAAACATCGGCAGTCCGAACACAATTAGGGCTGCCCAATGGGCTGAGCCCCCTTGTGAGGCTGTCAGCTTCCTTTTGCCGAGAAAAGATCAAGCAAAAGCTGTGGACAATTTACTTGGGATGCTGAGGAAGGAATCCCTGCTGTTCGTGGAAGGATGTTGGCAAATGTGTCCTAATGCCTTTTTCAATTCAGGGTCTACAGTGGGAAGTGAGATGAGTTTTTGGTACTTCAGTTTAGGCAGGAGAAAACTCCCTAAGAGTTGCTTTGGCCAGTAGATGGGTTCACAGAGGAGGCAAGATCTACCCTAGGACTTGGAGAACGAAGAGGGCTTAGAGAGGATGTCTGTGTTTGGGTTTCTGGCGTGATTGTAGGGTATGTCTTTAGCCCACGCCTTCTGACTCCAGTTGCTTTGGTGAAACTTGCTCTCAGGAACTGGGTCAAACCTGAAGTGAGTGTACCCCGGGCCTCTGGCCTGCCCTCCCCATCCCACCCCCAAGTCCATCGTGGTGGCTGAAGGCACACCATGTGGTCGGCTGCTTCTGTAGCCAAAAGAACAGTGGTGGGAGAGCAAGAAGGGCAAGGAAAATAGAGGCCGAGAGCTTCCTGCTTGGCCTCACTTCCTGTGGCTTCTCTGCTAACCCGCTGTAACTCTTATTAACTTGCTGGCTTTCTGTGGGTGGAAACCAAGCGGCCTGTTTTTCTGAGGTCATCTCTCCTATTCAAGGTTCCTCAGCCGTTTCCACTTGTCCTTCTTGAACCTGGACATCCCCTGCTCTGCCTGTTCCCTGCATGGCTGAGGTGACTCTTCGGAGCTGTGAAGGCCGCTGGGCTCCACTGCTTTCCCCTGCATGTCCTGGAGTGCTGTTCCGTTCGGGAGTCCTCTCTAACACACTGTGCCAGGCACTGTGGGGAGGCCCCGGAAATACTGGCCTAGCAGGCTTCAGCTGGGGAGGCAGCATGGCACTGTGGAGAAAACTCAAGTACTTATTAAACACCTGCTGTGTGCCTGGCCTTGTGCTAGCCCTCGGGGACACAGCACTGAACAAGACAGCTGGAGGGCCTTGTGCGTGGCTAGCTTCCACTCTGCTAGCTGTGTGACCCCGAGCTAGTCACTTCACCTCTGTGTCTCAGTCATGTCTTGCAAAGACTGACATGGCCCTTTAAAGTGTGCTGTAACCCATAAAGCCCTATGGAGGGGATATTGTCCGTTATTGTTTTCTTACTCGATCCTCTCAGTCACCTCATGAAATAGCGCAGCAGCATTTGTAAACCCATTTCTCAGATGAGAAAGCGAAGCCTCAGAGAGGTTGGAGAGCAGGGGCAGGAACAGACACTAACTCTTCGTGTTGGCTTCTATTTCACTGTATAGCTGTGGTCCAGGAGTGACAGTGTTTAACGCATTTTCAGCAACAACAGCATTAATAACTGATATTCATCAAATGCTTACCATGTGCCCAGTTCTAGGCTATAAACATGCCTGTTATTACCCCCCACTTTCCATATGAGAACATTGAGGCTCGGCTGGGGTAAGTCATTTGTCCAAGGTCACTTTCTAAGGAAGAGGCAGAGGCAGATTCAGACTCTGGTGTGTCTGACTCCTGAGCCTCTTATTGATCAGACGATGGTCACATGATCTTCCCTACAGTTAGTCCCAGAAACCACATGGAGTGAAAATGGGAAAGGATGGTTTCTCCAGAGGAACGTAGAAGTGCTGGTCCCAGAATAGGCCGGCAAAAACTGCAGATGGCCTCCTCACCATCCAAGGGCTGGTCTGACTGTCTCTCAATGAAGCCACTGACAATGGGACTTCTCTGAACTGTTAGGTTCATAAGATCTTTTGAGAATGCCCTCTCCCCAGAAAGACACGTAAGTGAGGACTCCCTAGCATGGCCTCTGCAGCATTGCACAGTTTCTGCTGCCTCTGCCTGCCCCCTCCCACCCAGCCTCCTAGCTGTTCCTTGTACTGACCATGCTGCCTCCCTTAAAGGGCCTTGAACTTGCTGATTGTTCCTTCTGACCTAGTTAATGCTTCCTCTGTGTACATTCTCATTGCCTCTCCTTGGTCCCTATTTCAGTAGCAATTTGAATTGGTTATTTTGTTGATGTCTGTCTCTACCACCAGAATGGAGGTTGCGTGAAAAAGGGAGCTGGTTTTGCTCCCCTTTGTATCCATCGCACCCAGTAGAATGCCTAGCACAAAGTTGGTGCCAGATAGTACATGAGTGAATGTTTGTCCTTACATAAACAATTTGCTCTGAAATTCCCAGTGGCACTACAGCTTTCTAGAGTCAGTCTCTGAACCTGAGGTTAAAAACCACAGAATAAAAAATGGAAAAATCAAGGCATTGGCCATCAGCTCACTTAAAACAGAGCCATGCAAATGAGGAAGTCCCCACCTCCCATCCCCATCTAGTTTTTCTGATAATCTCTTTTTTTTTTCCTACTGAAACTGATGTCTCCTAAGTGGAGTCCTGTGGACGACGAGTTCTGGGTAAACATCTGTGAAGTTGGAAAACACTGTTTAATCTAACATATCCTCCTCTTGCACATTCAAAATTACATTAATAAAAGTAATATATTTTCAAAATTATTGTTAGTATAACCACCATTTATTGAGGGCTTACTATGTGCCAAGTGCTTTAATAGGTTCTTTGAGTGTATTTTCACATGCAATCTCATAATAACCTTGTGTGATAGATGCCATCATCACCCCATGTTACAAAAGAGAAATGAATGATAAGAGGGGTTAAGAATGCTAAGTTATCTTCTAGGAAGTGGTAGATTTGGAACTCAAACTCTGGCAATCTGGTGTGTGTCCAATCTCCTTAATCACTGAAGGTGTGAGAAATCCTATGGCAGGACCAGTTTATCTTTGTTTAACTCATATTTATTGATAATGGAACCTCTTTTCTCTCCAAACACATAGAAGATCCCCAGGATCAGAGCAAGTTGGGGATACATGAGTCAAGTGTTGAGTCATGTTGAATAGGACTAAGTCTGGAAGAATGTAGGCCTGGCACAGACTCAATCCCACAAGTATTTATGGAGCACCCTCTGTGCCAGGCGTGGTGCTAGGAGTGCCAGGAACATGGGTACAAAGCCACATCCTCATTGCCCACGGGTGCCCAGTGCCCCACTTGTCCCCATAGCAGACCAGTCTTGCTCCTGGGCTGCCCCACCCAGGACCCACCTGTCTCCAGATCAACCTCAAACTATTCAGCTGCATCTCCCCTCAGTGGAGCATTGCCCAGAGTCACGTTCATGAGTTAGTTCAGAGCAAAATGCACATTCATTCTGTAAATGTTCATTGAGGACCTTCTGTGCTGCAGAACCTGTGCTGGGGACTGGGGATATGGAGGCAAATAAAATAATGTCTCTTTCCCAAGACATTCATTGGGGGATGCAGTCCAGTGCATAGGCAACCATAATAAATCAGAGTGCCTGACAAATTGAAATGTGCCCCGTTAGAGACGCAGACCAGCATGCTGTGGGAGTTCTGAGAAACTTCCTCCCTCCCTCCCTCCCTCCCTCCCTCCCTCCTTCCTTTCCTTCCTTCCTTCCTTCCTTCCTTCCTTTCTTCCTCCCTTCCTACCAAATTAATTTTGTTTTGGGATTGAAGCTCATGCCTAAATGATACCAGAACATCTGGACAAAGGGCAAGGGCAGATGTTTGGCTGACAGCAGTGAGCAGCCATGTGTTCTGAGGTGTGTTCCGAAGCATCCCAGGGAATTCCTGCCCACCTTGCCCCATGGGCAGGGAGGGATGTGGGAATGAGGTGCTGCCTCACCGGGCTCCCTCCGGTTGTGCTGCTGACTATGCCTAGGCAACACACGGAATGCCATCGCCCACTGCCCTGCATGCTGTCCTTCCAGCCCACATGGATGCCTTCCTGGTGTCCAGTGTTGCCAGGTCACTCCCATTTCCCCAGATTAGTCACCCGAGCCCCCAGAGACAAGCATGGACTTTTCATTTCACTGACCTCGGTTTTCTTATCCATCAAATGGGAGTAAAGATTCCTCCTTCCATGGTGGTTGGGAGGATCAAATGAGAAGAAGTAATTGGAGGAGCTTTACAGATGTCACACATTGTTAAAGACCTGTCAGGGGCCCCAGGAGTCCCCCTGGAGAAGCAGAGAATTTATGGCCCCTTTAGCCTCCTACTTTGCTCTAGTGCCAGCAGGCAAGGCCAGGCGGGGCCTGAACTCCTTCATGACCCTGAAGCCTCTTGGGCTGTTTGCCTCTAGGTCTCTGCTGTTGCATTGACTGAGGTGATCAATGTAAAGGTTTAGTGTGGTGCCTGTGTGTGGAAGAGCTTACTGCCTGGAGTCGCTTCTGCTGCTCTTGTTCTGTTCCCTCTGCCTACAATGCCCTTCTCTTTTTTTATCCCTCTCCTTCCCTTGTCCTTTTCACCCTCACTTCCTCATTTACTCATTTAATAGACACTGTTTTCTTTTTAATTGTGGTAAAATATACATAACATAATTTACCATTGTAATCATTTTTAAGTGTACAGTCCAGTGGCATCAAGAACCTTCATGCTGTTGTCCACCATCAGCATCATCCATCTTCAGAACTTTTTCCATCTTCCCAAAATGAAACTCTGTCCCCATTAAACACGAGCTACCCATTTCCCCCACCTCCAGCCCCTGCAACCACCATCCTACTTTCTGCCTCTGAATCTGACTACTCTAGGGACCTCATATAAGTGAAATCACATAGTATTTGTCGTTTTGTGATTGGCTTATTTCACTAAGCATATTGTCCTCAAAGTTCATCCATGTTGTAGCATGTGTCAGGATTTTCTTCCTTTTTAAAGATGAATAATATTCCTTTGTATGTACATATCACTTTTTATTCATTCATTCATCTGTTGGACACTTGGGTCATATCCACGTCTTGACTCTTGTAAATCATGCTGCTGTGGATGTGAACATGAATATACTGATAGTACTTTTTGAGCATTACCTGGCACTGTCCTAGGGCTGAGATGGGGAATGAACTCAGTTCCACTGCTCATGGAGCTTATAGTCTCTTGGGTGAGGTAAAAAAGCAAACAAGGCAGTAAGTGCATCAGATTGCCCTGTGTCCTATGAAGATAAAGACCAGTGTTCTACCAGGGAAAATAATGGTGGTGTGGAGGTAGAGGTGGTGGGTGGCTGGGGTGATGAAGAGGTCTCAGGGAGTAGCCTGAATGATGAGGAGTAAGGGAGGGAAGGGGAGGGGCGGGGGAAGGTTGAGGCAGAAGGAACAGCCTGTATGGAGCCACTGAAGAGAGACAGAGTTGGCAAGTTGGAAAAGTTGAAAGAAGTAAAGTCCTTAGATTGTCACTTTGTTGTGCCCTTCTCTAGGAGCCTCCTGCCAACCCCCAGGCCCAGCTTATTACTTCTCTCTTGTCTCTTTCTCCACCCTGGCCCTTACTCCAATTCATTCAAACTGCCCCTTTGTTCAGCTGTTTCAGCTAGTGAGTTCTACTTGAGTGCAGGCACTATTATTTTATTTTACTTGGGGGACATGCTTGCATATCTTGGTAGGTGTCAGCAACTCTTAGACACTCCCCTGAGGTCAGCAGTTTCCCTGGCAACGACCCAAGAACATCTACTCAAGGAGCCAGCTGCCATCTGGGGCCTGCCAGAGCCGGACATAGAACTGGCGTTAGGACATTTGACTCAACATAGAAGCCTTTCCTCTGTGCTTTCTCTCATGTTGTGCCACACACTTGGACATGTCACTGTGCAACATGCCTGTTTCAGCTGGCGGGAGCTTTCCTGCACTGTTGCCTCCTAAGCAGGGAATATGGGAAGCATCCTGCCTACGGCTGGGCAGTGTAGTGGTGTTTGCCCCCATCTGCAGATTTCCAGAGTCACTGTGCCAGTCCAGCTGACTTGGCCGGGCCACAGTGCACAGTGCTCCGGGGTTGGTGGCCATAAGCCATGCTCCGCCACCTCTCCCCTTGGTGTGGGTAGCTTCCCAGCTTCCTCTCACATGACTATCTCTGTTTACTTCTCTCTCTGGCCGCCCTGCCTGTGGCGTCCCCATGCCACCTTGAGTTTAATCCGCTGCACTATACACAGCCCCTGCAGTGGCCCCTTCCAGGTGGCCTCATTCCAGAGCATGTGCTATCTTTGGCTAACCCTCCTAGCCCAGGCTCCTCACACCCTCCCCAGCATTCTCTACCACCATGAAGGAGGATCTGTGCACTTCTTAATGTTAAACCTGTGATGTTGTGTCTGGGGCTCCTCCATCAAGTGCCCAGGAGGTAACTGGCTCTTGGGGGACAGAAACAGGTTAATCTTGAAGTCATGGGATGAACATTGTACAGTGAGCAGCCTAGCACAGAGCTTAACTGAAAAGAGATGAGTGAGATAGATAGTGGAAGGCAGACAGAAGCTGGGGATCTGAGTGTACTAGAAAGCTCAGGGAAGGTGTTGGTTATGGGTTGCATTGTGTCCCTCCAAAAATTGAAGTCTGGACCCCTCAGTATCTGTGAATGAGACCTTATTTGGAGATAGGGTCTTTACAGATGATCAAATTAAGACAGAGTCATTAGGGTAGGCCCCCATCCAGTATACATACAGGCAGGATGCCATGTGAAGATGAAGACAGATATGGGGTGATGCAGGTATAAACCAAAGAATGCCAAAATGGCCAGCAAAACACCCGGAGCTAGGCGAGAGGCCGGAACCCATTCTCCCCTAAAGCTACCGAAGGAACAAACCCTGCCAACACTTTGATCTCAGACTTCTAGCCTCATGAATAGGCAGAAAATTTCTGTTATTTATGCCACCAGTCTGTGGTCCTTTGTTATGGCAGCCCCAGGAAACGAATGTAATATCTGAATATCATCAGAGCCTCTCACCTCTGATTATGGAACAGTGTGCTTTAGCTCTTGGGTTTCTTCACATCTTATTTAGTTTGGAGACACAGGGGTTATTTCGTGGTATCCAGGCAAAGATCTTTAATAATAAAAATAATAAAGACCTTTAATAAGACTCTAATGAGAATTGTAATAAGATCCTAATAAGGAACTTTTTGATATCCTTCCAACGGATGTGAACTGGGCAAGGCATAGTAAGACCAACAATCCACCTATACTTTTCTAGGGCTTTCCAGTTGATAAAGCCTTTCTTATTTATTATCCCATTTTAGGTTGATCTCACAGGGAGGTTAGCACTGTGAGATTCTCGTTTTGGAGAGGAGAGAACTGAGCATCACAGAAGTTCCATAATTGTGTGAAGTGGCAGAGCTGAGATTTAAATGTCGGCCTTCTGACTTTAGTCTCATGTTCTTTCCGTGCTTCTCAGCTGCCCCTGAACTTGGAGCAGGTAACGGTTTGAAGGCAGCTGAGCCCTTGCCTGGTGGCCCGAGGAGAAACACATTCTTTTGGTCCTTTCTCAGGAGCCAGGAAGAGGAGACATCAGCCAGCCAGGACCTTTTCACATTCTTGTAGGGCTCCATGTTGGCCACGGGGCCCTCGGGTTCTCATGACTGTGCTAGAGCAGTCCAGTTGTGAGAGTGGACCACGATGGGGTCGTAGCAGCCGTGCACAGCAGGTGGGAAGAAAGGCTCCAGGTGAGACTGGCTGCCCAGGGTGGGATTAGCACTCATTAGATATCCAGCTGTCTTCCTGCAGAGGGACTGGACCAGCGATTCTCAACCTGTGGGTCGCGACCATCGGAAAACACATGTAGCATATTAGATACTTACATTAGGATTCATAACAGTAGCAAAATTACAGTTATGAAGTAGCAATGAAAATAATTTTATGGTTGGGGGTCACCACAACATGAAGAACTGTATTAAAGGGTCGTGGCATTAGGAAGGTTGAGAACCACTGCACTGGACAGAAGCAAGTCACACGGCCCTGAACCTTAGCCAGCCAGGGAATGGTGGTGGTGTGTGATCCCAGGCCACTTCATAGCACTCCTCAGGGCTATGAAAGTGCTTGCTACCCTCTAGGAGTCAGAGGCCTGAGTTTAGGTCTCTGTAGAGTGTGACCTCAGGCAAGTCCCTTAACCTCATGGAGAGTCAGGGCTCACACCTGTGAAATGGCTGGATGAGTGCATCCACCTTGCTGGGCGGAGGTGAGGAGGGAAGGATATGGTGTGAGCACTTCATAATGGCTGACCTCAATGTTATTCACAATAATAGTAATAATAGTGAATGCCCATGCGTCTTGGGGAAGAATGCCATAACTCCTTCTGCCATGAGGAGCCATCCAGAACCATGGTGATTCCTAAAGAGAAGGCCCACTTTACCGCCTTCATCCCCCTTTTATTGTGCCAGGGTGTGACTCAAGTTCTCTTGCAGTTTCTATCACCAGAGAGTTTCTTTCCACTCCATCCCTCCCTGCACCCTCCCTGCCACCACATTCTGAGGTTGTCATGTGAGTGTTTTCCATGTAAAAAAAAATCTGGAAAACTCATTCAAGCCAAACAGAAAGATAATATTACTGAGTCTGAAGTCGATCGTGTTTGTCTCACTGCCCTGGCACAGGACTTCTGCAGGCTTGAAAACTTCTCCAGTGTCAGAAGACTTTTGGTTTGTCGACTTGAGGGGGTAAAACTGAGGGGCTGTTTTTTCTGAAGCATTTACGGACACAGCCACATACCAGCACTGTTTCAATGGCAGTGATCAAAAACCTCTATCCTTTTTGCAGTGCTTCCTATAGGTCTGCCACTGTGTGAGGTGGGTATTGTATATATTAAAATCCTCATATTTATCCTCTTAATTGTCAAACAGGCCCCTCTGACTGTAGAGGCCCGGTTCTAAGCAGTTATGGCACACTGTCTCTCTGTCTGAAGAAACTCTAGACCAGCCCCTTCATCATCTAGGTGAGGAAACTGAGGCCCAGGCAGGAGGGCAGTGACTTGCCTAGAAGGAGGGGCTGGACCCCAGGTGGCCTGACTTCCAGGGCTTTTCCCACCGCCCTTTCCTCCTCTTTGGGGAAACACTGAATTGCTGCGAGTAGTTGGCCACTGGGCACCAGCAGGAGCCCCAGTTCAGCGATGCTCTTGCAGTTACATCCCAGATCCCAGGTAAACCTGGAGAAAGTGGTACTGGTTAATTCAAGCCCTTGGCTACTTCAAAGGGCTTTGGCCTAATTGACCCAAGATACAGCTCCTTTGAGTTTCAAAGTCAAGGGTCTGGACACATAAGTTAGGCACCAGAGGGAGTTATTTGCTCAGTTATGTGCACCTCATCTCAGCAAAAATTCATAATTAGTAGTTAATAGTGTGGGAACCTCTCACTGTTTCCAGAACATGCAATGACATGTAATGCCTCATTTCATTTGCACATACTGTTCTCAGAGCCCTGAATGTTCTCCATCCTAATCCTCACCTCTTATTCTCAGCCTGGTTAACTTCTACTCATCCTTCAAGAGCGGTGTATTGACTCATGTCCTGCCACTCCTCTCCCCCAATCCTAGGCATAAATAGATGTGGTGTTTCTATAGTCCGCCTCTCCCACCAAACTGTAAACTCCATAAGAGCTTATAATAATAATGGTGCTTAAAATGCTTCCCTGTAGCCAGGCTCTATGCTAGCCACTTTCCATGTATTTTCTCATTTCATCTTCCATGACATTATAAGATAGATCCTACTACCATCCTTATTTCCTCGATGAAGCTAAAGCTTCATAGAGAGGCTCAGAAACTTGCCTGAGGGTACACAGTAGGTGGCAGAGGCAGGAATGAAGTCAATGCTGCCATGCAGTTTGGCAGGCTGTGCACTGCACAGGGCATGTGGGGGAGGGGCCAGTATGGCTGAACTCTTACTCTCATCTTGGTGCAGAGCTGCGACTGGCTCCAGCATTCACACTCTTAACCCCTACAGCACACCGGGAATTTAAATATGCAGATTCACATCACCAGTGTCAGACACAGAGTAGGGCCCAAACGTGGATGAAAAGGGAGATTATAAACCAATAGGCTTTTCCCTTCTCACCGTTCCTCATATCTGCAAAAACAGGTCACCACTTAACATGGTACTTGGTTTAAGAAGCACATCTTTTAGTTGGCTTGCCTCCTAGCAGGTACAAAGAAATGGCTGAAAACCCAGAAAGAAGTCTGCATTTGGAGCTCTGAGTGTTACACAGGTGTCTTCTAAGTAAATTCATTCTGCCACCTTTGGACCTTTGAAAGTGGTTTAAGCAGTTGTTCAAAAGCCACGGGTGAGCTGAAACACAGGCTTGGTTTGAAACCAGCTGCAAGAACTGCACACTCTGCTCACAGACAGCGTGCTGGGTGCCCCAGTTCTCGTGCAGGAGCACTGTGCTCTCCAGCAGGGTCTCAGCGCGGGTCCTCCTGGGAAGAAGGGTTTCCTGGTGCCCGACAGGTGACTTTCCCAGCATACGTGCAGCAGCTGGGAACAGCAGAGCTGATGGTTGGGCCTCTGTCTTAGACAAAAATGGAGCTTTAGGGTGAATTGTTCACGTCAAAGCAAGGAACTGGAGAGGCCTGGGGACAACATTCTCTTTGGTGGTTTTTTTGGCTGAGAAGTCAAGTTGTGCATTTTGGTTCTGACTTCTGTCTTTGCAACATCTGTTGAAACAGAGGCCTGCCTTGCTAGTTGCATCCTCGAACAGGTCTCTTACCTTCACTGGGCTTCCATTCGCTCCCCAGCAATAGGGGGAGAATGCCACTTACTGCACAGGATGGCAGTGGGGAGTCAAGGAGCTAATGTTTATGAAAAAATACTTTGGGAATTCAAAAGGCCTGTACAGACTTGGTAACTACCATTATTTGTCATTAGGTAGTTTTTCTTACCATTCTCTGGGGGCATTTCAGTTCCTAGCTACCTCTGTTCAGTGGACTTGGAGGTGGTGTTGAGGGTGGGAAGAAAGGCGTGCTGAGGATTAGAAGACTTTTAGGGTGCGGCTCATGTTTGGAGGTGGAGACAATTGTTTTTGTGTTGTTGTTTTTTCAGTCTGAAGTGGGAAAGTTGGTGGTCTTCAGCAGATGCTGCGAAGTTGAGTTTGGGAGCTGGAATCTTCTTCCTTACATTGCATCCTGGATTTCTGGGGATGTTCCTTAAAACCAGCACATCCCAAGGAAGGAGACAGCTCCAAACCAGCTTCTCCTTTCTTTAGGCTGGTCTCTTTGCTGTCTGCCAGTTGCTTCACCCTCACATTCACCTCCACGTTCTCTCCATCCAGCACGTCCTTCCCATGACTGTCCAAATCAGATCTGTGCTGCATAACTATTCATACCTCTGTTCATTCCACAAATATGTGTTGAGTGCCATGTAAAGGAATGAGAGGTAGGGCAGTTCCTGGGAGTTGAGAAGGTCAGGGTGGGGCCATATGAATGGGATCTGAGGAGGGGTGGAATGTAAGATTTTTAGATTAGTGAAGACCAAGAAATGAAGTCAGGGTGATAATTGATTAGTCAGCAGCATGGATGCTGAAATGGCCTTAGGCAAAGGCAAGAGTGTATGTCATGAGGATGGTTACCTGTAGCCAAGTCAAACATTTGCTCTTGTGGGTGTGGCTTAGAGTTCTGTAAATAACAACATGTTAGTTCAGGCAGAAATACCCACATTTACTACACTTAAGTACTATCGATGTTGATTTCTCTTTCACGTAACAGTCCCACTGGCTCCAGCTGTCTGGGAGGCTCTGAATGAGGTCATTTGGTTGAATGGGTTCCTTCTGTATCATGGCTCTGCCATTTCCTAGGATGTTGCATTCATCTGCATGCTGATGTTGGGTCCTGTGACGTGGGCTCATATTCCATTGCAAAGCACTTAGTCACAGGGTCACCCTTAGCTGCAAGGGAGGGCAGGGAATTTCTATCTGGGACATCTCTATCATACTTCTCTGCAACAATCATATATCTATATATCTATATATCTATATATCTATATATCTATATATCTATATATCTATATATCTATATCTATATATCTATATATCTATATCTATATATCTATATCTATCTATATATCTATATCTATCTATATATCTATATCTATATCTATATCTATATCTATATCTATATCTATATCTATATCTATATCTATATCTATATCTCCTGGCTAACATTCTGTCCCTACAGACAAAGGAAGGAACAGAATTTGTGGGACCACTTAGCAATCTGGCACAGATGGCTTTACGGATGGGAGCCATTCATTCAACAAATATTTATTGAGGGCCTCTTACTCGTTAGGCACTAGGGTTACAGAGGTGAAGGAGACAGATGTGATGCTGCCCTCATGGAGCTCACAGCCTAGTGGGTGGTATGGTCTTTAGAGAAGGAAATAAGACTTATTGAGTGACAGCTGTAGATGAAACATGTGAGAGCCTAGAGTTGGGCAGCTTCACAAGAGCAGGCTGTGAAGGGAAGAATCAAGGAAGGGAGTGGTGTCAAGGAAGGGTGGACTCAGGCTTAGGCAGTAGGTAGAGGAAGATTCATTCACTCACTCCTTCATTTATTCATTGTTTATTCATCAAGTATTTAATGATGGGAATGGTGATAAGTGAAAAGAGGTACCGTGTCCACTCTCATGGGGTTTTCTTCCTAATAGGGTTTTCTTCCTTATTAATCAGTTAATCACATGTATGGGATGGATAATTACAACCTGAGATAAAGCTTTAGAATTTAGATCTGTGAGAGTTTTTAACAGAGATCTGACTTAGATAGGGTTCAGGGAAGGAGTAATGACCATTTGAAAGATGAAAGGGTATTAACCAGGTAAGGAGCATGCCAGATCAAGGGAACAGCCTATACAAACGCCCTGGGGATGGAGGGACTGAAAAATGCCCGTGTGCCTGAAGCAGGCTGGTGGGGAGGAGGGGCGCTGGAAAGGTTATCAGGGGCAAGCACGCACAGGGCCTGAGTTCTGTTGGGATTTTAGCCTTTATTATAAGAAGCAAGAGAAGCCACAGATGAATTTTAACTGGGAGGACTGACATGATCAGAGCCTTACAAAGGGTAAGTTCATGAGCCATGTCTTTGCAGAAAAGTAGAAGATATAGCAGAAGGATGAGAAAGGGGTCAGAAGGCTGAGAGAACAGGGTGGACAGAGGGACGTCTTGGGTAAGGTCTATGGCTCACTGGGACAATAAGCGTGAGGAGTTGAGCAGATGGAGGGACAGAGAATGGACTCATTGACCTCAGACTTCCATCTGGAACTGGGGTGTGAAACTGCGTGTCAGGCCTTCCCCAGGAAGGGCTTCATGGCTGACTAATGTGCTGGCTATCACAGTGGGCACCTCACCCCAGCATGGCCCCTTCCCAGATGGTATGACCCTCCCTTCCTTGGAGGAGAACACTGTGGGGGAATGCCCTTCCGCTGGAGCCCTTTCTCCCTCAGAATGAGGCAGTGGTGACTGAGCAGCACCCAGGCCCTGAGGGCCTCTTCAGGTCCAAAGGCTGGCCTTCCACCCTAGCTGACCCCAGCTTATCGCCAAATCCCCTGAGAAGAACCACAGGGCTAGTTCCCAAACTGATAGCATCATGGGACCCCACTCACTGCGAGGCCAGGCTGGTGGGCCCAGTGATGGGGCAGGGAATCCGGCTGGGCTGGGTGCTGCATTTGGAACCACAAGGGAACCTCCATCTGGGTTATTTATTGAGCCTGGGACTGTCCCTGTTTTTCTATCTGTGAAATAAGGTTTCTATAGTGATCAAAGGGAAGATCAACTAACAGTATGGTGCAGCATGACCGTTGTGGACACTGATAATAATAATCATAATCATATCAACTATCTGAGTATGAAGTGGCTTTGATATTCACCCGAAATGCCTGCATTGTTGTGGCAATGAAGATGATCGTGTTCACACCTGATATCTCCATTAGAGATGTTGTTCAGAATACTTGTGTGTGTGTGTGTAAGTAAATTGATCTGGGTGTCAGGAGATTTGGGGTCCAAGCTCAGTAGCAGCAGTAGTTGCTGGGCAATCTTGAGCAATTCAGTTCCCCAATTTATATGGTAGATTACAGTGTTTAAATGCACAATCCTGAAAAAGATGAGCCTAGTGTCAAATCCTGCCGAGCCATATATTAGCTATGTTCCTTATAATACAGAAACAATAGTCGCTGCTGGGAGTTAAAGGAGATGCCACATCTAAGGTGATTCATACAATCCTGGCGTAGTGGGTGTGCCTGAAATGGAAACAATGGGCCTCAACTTCCTCATTTGCAGAGATGAGCTGAGTCTATCCCAGTGGCGACAATGACAAGGGTTTTCAGTGGGAATGTCAGAGTTTCCTATGAGTATTTCCCACTGGCGGGATCCCAGGTCTCTGACTCACCCCAGCCCGGCTTGTGCCCAGGCCCCAGGTCTACAACCTGCCTCAGGTCAGGCGAGTGCAACCCTGCAGTGGTTCAGGCCAGGCCCAATCCCGGCAGTGCCCAGAGGCCCTTTGGTGGGATCTGCCTCATTTTTCCTGTGCATCCCCTGCATTCCACCTCCCCTGCCCTCTGCTCTGAGAGCAGCAGCCTTCTGGCGGGGCCCGGGCGGCAGCGTGGCCTAATTTTAGCCCTCAGGCTTCAGTGGTGAGCCACAGGTGAAGACCAAGGGGAAAGCAAAGAGGCAGCCACATTTTCAAAATACCTTTGGTCAAGACCATAAACAGTGCAAATGTTAGCCCACAGATGGGCCCATGCCCTCTGCTTGTTTTTGAGGGGAAACTAGAAAACAATCTCATTTCCTTCTCCTCTGCTTCTTCAGTTGACCCACCCTCGAGAGGGCCCACAGGCCTGCAGCCTTGGCTTGGAGCAGCCTGTTGGAAGTGTTCTGGAACCTGCGAGTGGGGTGCTGGGTGTGGGAGCAGGCCCCTGCAGCCTGTGTTTGGTTTGGAGGGCCTAATTTGGATTTGGCTCAGACAGACCAGCCTCATTATGGGGGCTCCATCCTCCTCAGCCTCAGCCAGGGCTGCTGCCTTAGGAAGCCTGGGCAGACAGGCCTGCGACCGATGAACACTTGCTTAGTACCAGGCATTGTTTTAACAAGTTTACCTCCATCAGCCCATCTAATCTTCTGAATAACCTAAGAAGTGGGTAGGAGGATCACTCTCTTTTTGTAGATTAGGAAACACAGACAAAGCAAGTAACTTTCTCAAAATCCCACAGCTAGTAAGTGGCAGAGCTAGGATTGAAATCCATTCAGCCCGCCTCCAAAGCACAACCCCGGACCACTACAGGACATTGCCTCTGTCACACAGTGTCCCCTTTTTTGAATCATTTACTGTACCAGGCGCCTCTAATGCTTAGAACAGTTAATTGACCTGCCGAGGGTCTGGACAGGAAGCCCTGGGATAGTGAGTCCAAGCCATTTCACTAGGTTGTAGAGTTCACGCTTCCTAGTCCTGCCGACCCCAAACCAGCTTCCCTGTGTGTCTCCTATTGGCCAGCTGGCCCTGGAACCCTTGTCCCTGTGTTGGAAGGGTTGTCTTCCCTGTGATTATCCCGTGGGCTTCGTCACAGCCGCCTGCAAGTGCAACAGAGGAGGCGGGGACTGCCCAGGATGTGAAATTGTAGACAGGAAACTCCTGGAACAGGCACTGTTCTCAGAGCTCCAAATATTGGGATTGAAATGGTCCATGTGCTTGTCTTCGGGGGTAGGGAGTCTTTACAGGCATCTTGGGGGAAGGTGTTCAGGGGGATCTTAATACCCCATCCCTATTTTTGCTTTGTCTCTTGCATATATTGAGGTACTTATTTATTTAATTGTGGCAAGATACACAGTTAATATATAAAATTTACACTTTAACCATTTTCAGTGTACAGTTCAGAGGCATTAACAACATTCACATTGTTGTGCAGCCAACGCCATCATCCATCTCTAGAACTTTTTGTCTTCCCAAACTGAAACTTTGTACCCATTACACACTAACTCTCCATTCCCTCTCCTGGAGCCCTTGGCAACTACTACTACTTTCTGTCTATGGACTTGACTCCTCTAGAGACCTCAGATAAGTAGAATCATACAGTACATATTTGTCTTTTTGCTACTGACTTCTTTCACTTAGTATAATGTTTTCAAGGTTTATCCATTTTGTAGAAGGTGTTAGAATTTCCTTCCTCTTTAAGTCTGAATAATACTAATTGTATGCATATACCACATCTTGTTTATCCATTCATCTGTCTGTAGGTAGACACGTAGGTTGTTTCCAAACCTTTTGGCTATTGCCAATAATAGGGCTACCATATATTGAGGTTTTGTGGAAAAGTTTGCTTGAAAAAAATCAGGTGCTAAAAGAAGTTTGAAAACCACTGTTCTGTCTAAAGTTGGGGGAGATGGAGATCCAACAAGTGTGAGTAAGGTACTGTATGTAAGAGGGCCAGAGCGGAAAGTGCAGCCTATAGATTCTATATGCAGCACCTTCTCTTCCTCTGATGTTTATTAGAGGAAGGACGAGAATGCAGTTCCGTTTGGGGGCAATTGTCAGAAACCTCCTGGAGTTGCAGGAAGGATGGGATTCGACATTTATGGAGTGCCTGAGGGAACCAGCCCAACTCGGAGGTGGACAGAGCAGGGGTTGTGCCCTTCCTCGGCCTCTTGCTGGTCGTATGACTTTGGGAAAGTTGTTTCATTCTCAGAGCCTACGGTCACAGTGAGGATCGGTTGAGATGACATGTGTCCCGGGCTTCTTGGTGCGTGTCTGGCACACAGTTCCCAGGAAACAGGAGCTGCCCCTCCGCAAGGCACTGCTGGTACAAAGAGACGAACAAGACAGGCTCTGGCCCATGGGAGTTCTCAGTGCATGACATCAAGAGGCACATGTTGTTGATTTGTCCCATTACTGGTCATATTGACATGTATCAATGGATTAAGATGATATTTGCCAGGTTTTTTTATTGCAAAGTTAATTAACAAGTGTTTTATATGCATTAATTAATTTGTATTTAATAAGCATTTTGTAGGAGCTATTTTAGGACTATATAAATATTCCATTCCTCATCAACCTTTCACCTTGTAGTTTTAGCATCATATTTAGCCAAATGATGATTTTATAATTTCATCATTCCTTCTACATTTATTACTTGGAATTCTACTGCAAGGTTGAGATTTTCTCCAGTATTTATCTGTTCATTTGTTTGTTTGTTCATTCATTCATTTAGATCAGCGCAGCTTCATGAATTTCTATTTTATTCATTGGGTTATAACCTCTGTAATAATCATTTATTTTGGTGCTTAAATTGTTTTCCTCTAACTTAAAATATCTGATAAGCTTGGAGGATAGTAGTAAATAGCCTAGTGTAGTTATAATATAAAATATTAATAATATAGAGTCTTTTCTAAGTGCCAAGACTGTTCTAAGTCTCTTTAACTCTTTACATATATTAATTCTTCACGCATGTAATTGTTATTTATTGCATGAAACAAATTATCCCAAAATGTAACAGTTTAAAACAACAAACATTTATTTATCTCCCAGAGTTTTTGTGGGTCAGGAATCATCAGTGGTTTAGCTGGGTGGTTCTGGCTCAGTGTCTCTCGTGAACTCACAGTCAAGATCTTGGCAAGGGCCACAGTCAGCTCAGGGCTTAACTGGAGCTAGAGAATCCACTTTGACGACATCTAACTCACATGGCTGTTGGCAGGAGGCCTCTCCACATGAACCTCTCCATATGGCTGCTTGAGTCTCCTCACAACACAGCAGCCAACATCCAGAGTGAGCGGGCCCACATAGAAGAGCACGGAGGAAACCACATCGCCTTGTGTGGCCCAGTCTTGGAAGACATGCATTATCACTTTTGCCACTTTTTATTCATTAGAAACAAATCACTGAATATATCCCACACTTAAAGGGAGGCGAGGTATGCTCATAGGCCCCCTTTGAAAAGAGGAAATAAAGGAATTTGTGGTAGTACAGTAAATCTACCACAAAACATATGAGCTCTTATTAACTCTTCCATCTGTACCATATCCCCGTAAGACTGGCATTACTCTGAATAATTGTCTTGCCCCAGGTCATACAACCAGCCAGTGGTAAAGCTGGGATTTGAACCCAGGCAGCTGGCTCCAGGGCCTCTGTTCTCAGCCACTACCTGATCTGACAGGGCCTTGAAAACTTTTCTAAGCTGAACCAAGGACATGGAGAATTTCTGAAGGTATTTGAGGAGAAACAGCCATGATACAAGCCAGTTTCTGAAGGCAACACACAGCAGGGTGGAGGATGATAGGAGAGGTGAGTGTCCAGCTGCCTTTCAGGGAGGGCTTGCGTGCAGATCCATTTTCTCCCTCTAGCCAGGAGGCTTGTCTTTCCACCTAGAGCTTTCCATCTGTTCATTTTAGAGGTAGACAGAAAAAAACAGTGTAAATCATAATTTAAAAAAAAAATGGGCGGGATGGTGGTGTTGGCCTCTTTTTCCTGGCAAAGCACTGGGGGAAGGCTTGGTGTGGCACACCTGTATTGGAGGTGGGGGAGGGGAAAAGATGGGACAGTATGGGTTTTACCTTACGTAGATTTTGCCTACTTGGAAGACAAGAATATAAACATGAAATTATGTAAGACTCGGCTTCATGTAAATAACTATTAAACAGGAGGGCCCAGGGTTGTATCTTGGACGCCTTTATATCTCATCACAGTACATAGCAGGGTGCCCCACTTTCCTATCGATTGTTAAGTGAACAAAAGACAAATAGATACCATGATGGTGCCCTATCATGGCACTGGGGGCAGAGATAAGAAGGAGGTAGGTGGTGAAGCCAGGAGAGCCTGCCAGAGGAGGTGAATGTTATGAAGCATCTGGCCTCAGGAGGCTGGATTAGGTAGGAGTTAGCAGAGGTTAATAGCCAAGGAGGTATCGTAAGGATCTACAAAACTGACAAGCACCAAAAAATGGTCTGAAGACTCAAGGATGGGAATATACTAGATGTCAGGAGGGGTGTGGCAGGGGAAATCTTGGGGCAGGCAGGCGTCAGCACCAGGAATCTAGGTGGGCAGGCAAAGAGTTTTAGCCCTAGGACCAGAGCTCAGAACAGGGGCTAGAGTCGGGAGCAGACTTGCTTTGCCCTTTGGTGCCCTTTGACCTGGTTTGGGCCTAAACTGGTGTCAGAGGGGCTCACTCTCAGAAATGTGAGCAGGAAGGGACTGCAGCGACTTAGGGAGATGCCTATAGCTGTTGAGGGGCTTTGTCAGGGAGCTGGCACTAGGGAAGAGGGTTTCATTTGGGCCAGCCCAGTGCAATGTGTCCTTCAGATTGCTGAGGCCTTCATATGCACAAATTGTAGATTGTGGTATATATTGGAGTGAGGGTGAACCTTCTCTCAAGGGATTTTTAGTGTTGAATTCCTTAGGAGAAACTCAGCCTACACTGCAAATGAGACCCAAGGACCTCGGCCCCTGTGGAAGCCTGTCTGAAATTCTGTACTTTTCCTACTGTGCAAAGAGATAGAATAGCATCTGAATATCTCTACAAGGAAGATTTAAGTTTGTGATTTAAGCCCTCGCTGTGCCACTTCCTTCTGTGGGACCTTAGGCAGGTGACTAATTCCTCATTGGGAACTTGGAAATAATTAATACCCACCTCCTGGGGTTTTGGGGAGAATAAATTCAATCACACATATGAATATAATTTTTCAAACAGCAAAGTGGTATGTAAACCTCAGGGAATAATACTGTGAAATAAACTCCACTCAGTGAGAGCTGAAAGATATTAGTACTATCAGTGGACCTCTCTTTACATAGGAACCTGGATGTCCCAGTTGCATTCACAGGGGAGCTACAGAAATGACTCACTGCCCTTCTCTGGCTCATGGAACAAAAACTCAAGGAGAACCTGGTTAAAAAAATCTCCCAATTTGACTAGAATCCCTCCCCACCCGCAACTCTGTCTTCTGTGAGGGTCTCATACAGAACCCTCTTGGTTTGAGCAGACAAGAGAGCCAGACAGAATCCTGGGTGGGAAGTGGCTTTTTTCTCACACAGCCCTGGTGTCCAGACTGACTTTGTACTTCTTGATAATATCTGAGAGAGTTATTTTAGTTGGACTTTCAGAGAGATAAAAAAAAAAAAGAATTAGGTGAAAATAACAATGATTGTTACTCACTGAATGGCGCTAAAGCAATCTGACTGAGTTCCCCCTGAAGCATCTTCCCTCAAGCCTAAAAATACTGCTCTAGGATTACAGTGGAACCTCAGTTCTGGAATTGAATTCATTCTGGAAGTCTCTTTGAAAACCGAATCCTTTTTTCCCCATTAGAAATCATGTAAATTGAATTAATCCATTCCAGACCCCCCAGTGGTTCCCCATTTTAACCTTTCTTATATGCAGCACATGTCTAATGCTGTTTAATCTATAAATAAACACTTTAAAAACAAAAAGGACAGAAATATAAATGAAAATTTAACAAAAAGGAAATGGAATGTACCATAAAAAATGAAAATTTAATAATAATAATAAGCAACAACAAAAACAAAACACATAGAAGTGTGTATTTTATATGTGTACATATAGGGTATTCCAAGAAAATGATTTTCTCACACTCTGAATGATTATAAAGTCAGTGTTTATTAACATACAGTTCATTTTCAAAATTTAAAAGAATCTACGGAAATGAATAATTTTTTTTGTCAATGCCTGTTTTTACACTGATGACCATTCTGGTCCACGCACTGCTGATAATGTGAAATAATGGAATTGCAAACATCAAGAATAATTTTGTTTGGCTTTTGTGTGCCTTCAGTTCATTGACTGTTGCCAGTTTTGTACTGTAAACTTTATCCTTTATGTATCCCCATTAAAAAAAATTCTAGTGGCACTTTAGGATACATTTTCTTTGTTCAAAGCTTAGTCTGGATCCACCCATTATTTCAATCAGTTAAACCTGAAAAGGAGTGAAAATTAAATGAGTTATCAGCTGTATACATTTTTGGGGGACATCCTATGTGTGTGGGCTATAGATGTATAACTCTTTGGCCTGGGTTTTGTTTTCCTCTTAGGGTTCTCTTACTTCAATTCCTAGTGTTCCCCAGTGTAATTTAGAGAAGACTCACTGTATAATGGCCAAACTTCCATTTCCCCACCCATAAAATAAGGTAAACAGTAGCTACCTCGTGGGTTGTTTTGAGGCTAAAAGGTACTAATGTATGTGAAGTGCTTAGATGGTACCTAGTGCATAGTGAACACTCAGTAAGTGTTGAGGTTTTTGTTTTTTTTCCCCCCAAGTAGCTAATACAGTATTTCTTACCCTCAAGAAAAATATACCTCCTAGAAATATAAACATCTTGAAAGTTTCGGATAAATCCCTGGATCCATACTTAGAATATTAAAACTAGGGTACTTGGGGGTATGGAGTAGGGTCCTGATACATATTTGTATTTATTTGGAAATAAAGGGTGGGGGGATGCTCCTTTGAGGTGCTATCTCCTGCTGTGCTTGGCTGTTTCCTGTCTGTTGAAAAACATATCCAAGCTTTTCCCTGCTATTCTCACTTTCCCAGAACTAGTCAAAGTCCCTTGGGAAATATGTTAACAGATCTTGCTCTCGAGGGGCTAGTGCAGTTCTTCCCCACTCCTGGGCTGAAGCCTCAATGTTCTAGTGACAATACCAAGTGTCAGCTCCCCCTGGAATACATTATGGGGAGGGAAATAGGTTATTAAAGTTCCCCTTAGGGGTCAGGGTTCCAGAACCAGGTGTATTGCTTGACATCTGGGACTGTTGTAGGGTTCCTTCAACTGGGAAAGAAGGTTGGAAAAAGCTTCTCTCTTTCTCTTTAAAAAAATTGGTCTTAGAGGAGAGGGGGGAGAGCGAGCGAAAGGGAAAGAAACTTCTATGTGAGAGAAACATTGATCAGTTGCCTCCTGCCTACACCCTGACTAGGGATCGAACCCCCCACCTTCTGGTGTATGGGACGATGCTCCAGAACAAAAAGCTTCTCTTGATTGCTGTCTAAGGCTATGACAAATAAAAGTGATGCACCAACATGTCCTTGCAGACAGTACTGGGCAAGTCACCCAGCAACTCAGTAGCAAGACCTTCAGTGTCCCCCAATATAACTATGTTAATTATGCTCTGCTACTGGGCTCTGATCCTACACTAGGGACTCTGGTGGGCCAAGAAAAGTCAACTGCAAAGCTCACGGTGGGGAGGGTTTAGGAAGAGAGAGGCAGGGGGAGAGAGAGAATATGCAACAACATAATACAAACTTCCCACTCAAGATGAGCCTACAATTCCAAATTATAAAACAAATTGGAGGAAAACTGTTGTTAAGGCAGAAGGAGAAAGAAAGGAGGAAAGGAAAAAGGATTAGAGGAAAGAAGGACGGAAGGAAAGGAGAAAATAGCCAGCACAATCAACAATAGGAAGATTAATTCACTACAGACTAAGAAATAAGAGCAAAAGATGAGCATCCTAAAAGGGCTAAAGAAAGGAATCTATAAAAATAAAATCATAATATGCTAATTAGACCAGATGTCCTTCCAGACAACCTTCTGGGTAAAGCTGGGGCTGCAAGGGAAGCCCGGGTCCCAGGTGCCAGAGGGAAGCCGGTGTGGTAGCTGGGGGAAGGAAGGCCTACTCTTGCACGAATTTCGTGCATCAGGCCTCTAGTAGAATCTATAAGAAAGAATAAGAAATAATGAAATAAAAAAAGAAATAATGAAATAAAAAGTAAGCAGAAATGAAACAAGAATACAGGCACATAAAAAGAAACAATTAGAAATCAGGAAATATGTAGTTTTGAATTTTTTTCTTTTCTTTCTTTTTTTTTTTTGTGGGAGAACATTTCTTTAGTCCTTACATTGGGAGAGGAAGGCCTGAAGGATGGCACCACATCAGAAGTCATTTAAAAATTGCTTAATGCAGGTGTTCGCTGTGCCACCGTCACTCTCTATGTAGTTTTGAATTTCTTAAGAGAACCTCGATAGAAGCAATAGATTCGATACTGGACATAACTGAAGAAAGAATTGGTGAACTAGAAGTCAGTACTATGGAGTTCATCAGAAACCCAACCCAGAGTGAGAAATTTAAATATGGAAGAGCAGTTAAGAAACACAGAATAAACCAAAAGGCTCCAATGTATGTCAGAGTTACAGAAGAAGAGAATAGGGGGAATGAATGAGAAGCAATATTTGATAATGGTGAATGCACCTTTTCCCATAACTGAAGAGACACGAGTTCTGGGGATGAAAAAAAATATCATGAGTGACAAATAAAAATAAATCCACACCTAGACATATTCTTAGGACACAAACTGTTCAAAGCTCCACAAAGTAAAGACAAATTACCTACAAAGGAACAACTAGCCTGACGATACAGTTCCCATCAGCAACAACAGCTGCCAGAAACAATGAAGAAGTACCTTGAAAGTGCTGAGGAACAGCTGCCCACCCAGAAGTCTACACGCAGCCAAGCTAGCCCTTTAAGAGTGAGGATGGTATAAAGGCGTCGAGTATACAGAAAGAAGAAAGTTTAGTACACACTGACACTTACTTAAAGAGATACTAAAGGATGAACTTTATCGTGAAGAAAAGTGAATATCGAGATGAAAAGCTGAAAAAAAAAGACTAGCCTAAAAATTGGTGAAATGTGTCGGTTGCAAATTTACATAACCATTGATTGTTTTTTTTAAAAAATAAGCAAAATCAAAACTTCTGTACAAAAAAAAAAAAAAAAGGTACAGAGGGGGCAGTTTCTACTCCTTTTCATCTGCGATTGTTGCCATGTAGGAAGTAATGTTTCCAGATCAGTGGTCTTTCAAGATAAGCCACAAAGCCAGAATTTTTTATGCAAAATCTCTTGACTTTTAACAAACACAGAAACTTTTAGCATGCCAGGCTCTTCAACACTTTGTAGATCAAATAAAACTTCAGCCAGCCATTCAGCCTACCAACTGATGACTTCAGGTATAGGCAGTACTTAAAATGTCCCTTTGGCTCTCTGGTTTCTATCACAAGAGCAGGGAAGTCTTCTTATAGGAGGTTGTACTTGGACTGGGAATTGAAGGAAGGATGGAATTTAAGTAAGTGGAGAGGACACTTGAGACAGAGTAGGAAAGCATTTGGAGTGGCTCAGAAAATAAGGAATTTGAGGGGAGTGGTATTTGGAAGGAGAAGGTGAGATTGGTTGGGGCCAGAGATGTTTGGATATTGTCTTGTATCCTTGTGTCTTCCTTAAGATCTGAAGGCTGGTCTATTTGCTGGCCTGTCACATTGCTTAGTGTCTTACATCATTCCCCTGGGATGGCATGGTGGTGAATAAATGAACAGTACTTGGTGATGAGGGTGAGAATGCCAATGGAAAAGGCAAGAAGGAAGGACATCTGGGGGAATGTGTGGTGTGATGGTATGCTTCCCAAGAAGCTACGTAATGTGTCAGCCAATCCTTTAATTAGAAACAGTGATCTTGAAAGCATGGCTGCAGTGTGGCAATTCACATGGATTTCTCAATAGCTTGAGTTTTTCTAAAAGGCATTGTTGAAATGCTCTGAGTCAGCTTGGTTTCTTTGAAATAAACTAGATAAACAAAGGTGGAAGAGGTGGAATGACGCTGGATCATGAGTCGGAGACCTGGGTTCCAGTTCTCTCCCTGCCATCGGCTCCTTCAGAGGCAGATCTCATCTTACAGAGGTTTAGATTCCCATGTCAGCATGTCAGACCATGTCAGTCCTCGAAATTGCCCTTCAAATATAATGTACATGGTGGAGAGTATACAACACTATGCAGTAATATGTATAGTGTATATAGTAAGGGCCGTGAGTAGAGTACATATAACAAATGATTTATTGTGGAAAAAAATCACATTATTTAAATGAGTTTTTATCACTCTCTTTTTTGTCTCATGTATATTTTGATTTTGTAAAAGTTAAATGTTCATATATTGCAACTGGATTGTATGACCTTGAGCATAAAAAAACACACAACAACAATAAACAAGCAAACACCCATCCATTTGGGCCTCAGTAAAATAAAATGACCTGCCCAGATAATTTATAGGACCCATCTAGCTCAAAATCATTGACTCTTTCTTTGATACTGTAATTGAGTGATGCAGGAGATAGAGTTGAATGTGGTTAAGGACACAGGTTCTAGGTTTTCATATTGACATTGCCCTTTCTTACTGGGAAAATATGCCTCATTTTGTTTTCTTTTTAAATGTATAAAATGGGGATAATAGCATCTTCCTCATAGGGATGTTGTGAGGTTTAAATGATCCTTATAAAATGCTTAGAACAATGCCTGGCACATAGTATTTGTTAGATAAATGTTATTATTATTCTTATTGCCATCATTTGCAAAACACCCCGGAAAGTGCTCTTGGAAATACTAAAAAAAGGAGTCACCACAATTGAAATGGACTTTTAAAAAATGGGTACCATCAGCCTAGTCAAGACTCACTCATGACCTTAACCGTTGTGTCTTAGTTAAAATGTTTGAGAGAGAGAGAGAGAGAGAGAGAGAGAGAGACAGGCTGGTTTGGACCAATCTATGAGTGGACACCCTCTCTCCACCTCCAACTTGGATCACTGTTCATTCTCAGTCCAGTATCTGGAGATGGGAGATGGGATCATGTTGTTCCTCCATTGCGGTGGTCGGCAAACTCATTAGTCAACAGAACTAAATATCAACAGTACTTCTTCAAAATAGACTGGCCCAGGCCGAAAACCGACTTCTGAGCATGGGCCATGATGTTTCAATTGCACTGTACGTGCGCCTACACGTGGTATTTTGTGGAAGAGCCATACTCAAGGGGCCAAAAAGCTGCATGTGGCTCACAAGCCGCAGTTTGCTGACCACGGCTCTAGGGGTTGTGGCCTGGTCAGGCACCGTAAATATATGTCTGTGGGACACTGAACATGGATTTACTGAGCACCTCTGCAGTGCCAGGCAGCATTCAGGGTATAGGAGATACTGCAGCAAATCGCACCGACAAGGGTCCCTCCCCTCAGAGAGCACATTCTGTACGGGGCAGAGTGACTGTGAAGAACTCAATACGCCCTGACCAAGACAGAGGCTGGGGGTCTAGAACAGCATTTTCTTAGGACACATGTGAAGATATGGGGAGGACTGGGAGGAGCTCCTCTCAGAACCTGGGTCTGTCATTATCTCCTCTCTCTCTTGCAGCTTAATTCATTTCCTTCCAACTGCCCACTTCCACCCCCCTCCCCCAATTGCTTCCTTCTTCTTCCAAACCTGTCTTGTCTTTCAAGAACAGCAACATCTTTTCTTACCTCTGTTCTCCCTCGAGCTCCTTGCTGATGCCCCTCAGACAGTTCAGCCTGACCACATCTGACAGCCCCTCCCTCTTTCCTATCGCAGGGGACGTCACAGTCATCCTCACAGATGTGGGACCTGGGGATGACCCGAGGCTCTGCTTTTTCCATCCAGCCAAGTGGTTTGGAGTCTGTTTCTCACATCTGTCTCTTCTTCTCTGACCAGTTTTGGCAGGAGCTTCTTAATTTCTCTTCTTGGCTTCAGTCTCTCCTTTCCAACCCATTTCATTAGCCAGATTAATATTCCTGAAATGCACTCCTGATGTCACATCATTTGACTCAATATTATCTTCTTGATAAAGTTCAACCTCCTTTTCTTGGCCTCTAAGGACTTCCTTGATCTGGCTCCAACTTGCCTTTCCAGCTGACCTTCCACCTTTCCCGTCTTGTTGATCCCCGTATCCAGATGAATCCCCAGGTGGGTTCCAGGCTTCCTACCTCCATGCCTTTCAGCAGATTCCATCTCCTTTCCCCTAGTTTCCTCAGTCCTTCACTCATCTTTCTTTCTAGAAGCCTTGCCAGATTCACTCAGTCACATATGGGCATCTTGCTCTTATGTGAACTCCTCGAATTCCATGGCATGTGGTTGGGGCTTGCAGAATGTGGTCACTAAGAGAGTACCTGCTGGCTGAACAAATGAAGGGATGAATGAATGAATTCCATCTCCTTTCCCCTAGTTTCCTCAGTCCTTCACTCATCTTTCTTTCTAGAAGCCTTGCCAGATTCACTCAGTCACATATGGGCATCTTGCTCTTATGTGAACTCCTCGAATTCCATGGCATGTGGTTGGGGCTTGCAGAATGTGGTCACTAAGAGAGTACCTGCTGGCTGAACAAATGAAGGGATGAATGAATGAATGCCA
>NW_006286675.1:2198032-2207088 GCF_000327345.1 Myotis davidii | reverse complement strand
TTTACAGTGTTGTCGATTCCAGGTTTTGTTTCCTGATTCAGGTCCTATTGTGAGCTTTAGGCAGGTAGCAAATGTCCTTTATAGTTGAAATGCAAGAACTCCTCCTGCTGCCCCGGGAAGGCTGTCCCTAGGCACTCCCCTGCTGAGTGTGCACTGGAAATGTTCTGTGGCCTTTGCCTTCACTGCTCCATCTGTGCATGGATATGGTTCCTATTTCCTCTTCTGGATTCACTTGGCTTTGAAAATAAATACGGGAAACGTACCTGTGGTGATGATTGGGTCCTCATGGTGCTAGCCTCTCTGGACTCCCTTTTCTTGTCCCATCTTCTTTCTTCTGGGCTTCAGCCAGCCAGTTCCCTACCTCATCAGGCCTTTGCCAGACTGTGTCTTCTGCTGGGAACATACTCTCTGACACTCCCCTCCAAACCCCATAGGCTCCTCTTCAGCCTTTAAATTTCCACTTAAATGTCATTGCTTCCAGGAAGCCCTCCTGACGGCCCATCACCCACCCTCATCTCAGTCAGGTTCACCTATCCTGAGCCCCCACTGCACCCTGTACCTGCTCTATCCCTATCTGTGTTCATCTCACTTGTTCCTTCTCCTCCTGATCTGCACACTCCATGAAGGCAGGGAAGGGTCATCATTGTATCTCCAGTGCCTAGCACAGTGCTGGACACATAGTAGGCATTCAGCAAATATATTGAATCAATGGATGGAGACATAAGTGGATGGGTAGGTGGATGAATGGATGAAAATAGGTGCTCTGTATCTGTTAGCCACTGCCATAGAATTGTGCATGACAAACAGCCCCATAACCTCAGGGGCATTGGATAACTAGTGTTAATTGCTCATGGTTCTGGAGTTATCTGGAGGTCAACTAGGCAGCTCTGTTGATCTTGGTTGAGCTCATTCACGTGACTGAGGTTGGCTGTTTTCGGCTGGGGTGACCTGGGTAAGTAGGGCAGCACAGCTCCACTCCTTGTGTTTGTTACCCTCCCACCGTCTAGACCAGGCGTGTGCTCCTGGTGATGGCAAAGGCATGAAATACTCAAGGTCTTTTGGGGCCCAGGCTGGAACCAGCACACCACCTTCTCTTGGCCAACGCCAGTTACAGGCCAGCTCAGATTCAAGGGGTGAGTAAATAGATTTATCTTCTTTAGTGAGAGAAGAACTGTAAAGTCACATGGCAAAGATCGTGGATACAAGGAGGGATTAAAGAAGTTTGGGGTTCTTAATGCAATTAGTCTGCCACACTGGGCATCAAAAATCCTGGGTTGTAGTTAACAACTCATTGGGGCCTTAGGGAAGACACATGTCTAATGGGTTTATGAGTTTCAGTTTCCTCACCTGGAAAATGGAAATGATGATCTCTGTCTGGTCATCTCACATAATTACAAGGAATTTATTCTTTTTTTTTTTTTCTTCAGCCCACACTCAGAGTTTGGGGAGGATTATAAACTGCAGAGTGCTGTGATGTGGGAAGCAGGATTGCTCTTCCATGGCACTCACCCAACAGAACTGGCTAGGAGTGTAGGGGAAGTGGGGAGAGGGGGGATGGCGAGACAGGAACCCACCTGCCACCCCCACATTTTAGGCTTCCAGTATCTCAAGTTCTCCACTGTGAATTAGAGGCCGTTGTGAGACCTAATAAATAATGGATGTAAATGGGTTTTGAAAAGTGCCAAGGATTATTCAGTCGTAAGGTATTATTAGATACAGGACCACTTTTGCCAAAGTAGCTATTTGACAAGGCTGGCCTTACCACATGGCACTTCCTCAGTCTCCCCAGGAGATGAGATAGTTGGGAGCAAATTGTTCTGTAAAGATGTTCCCATAGACCAAGAAAATGAGAAGCAAAACTTACTCTGTATTCTTTTTCTGCACGAGCACCGTGAAGGTCGCCTGCAGAGTGGCTGGTGATGGTACCCTGTATTCTATTGTCTGCCCAGGATAGAGAAATCCTAGGGTTGGTGCTTCCTGGGGTGTTTTCTTTTTCCAGTCCCACTTGGTCATCCCCTCAGACAAAAGTCTGTGTTTCTGGAAACAAAGCAGGCATCTCAACATTTCTGAAATGCTAATGGGAAGTTCACCTGGGTACCCCAGCTAAGCTGGATCTGGGGGCGTTTCTCCCACTGGTTTCTCCCTCAGAACAACAGCCCTTCTCTGGTTCTGGAGACAGTCCCAGGGGTGGAGGGGGGTTGCGGGGGGAGCTCGAGGCCTTCCATTACCAAACTCAGAAAAGGGAGGTGGTTTGAAAGGTAGGTCTTATAGGGTGGGAGGGAGAGGCCAGAGAAAGGTAATACATTCTTAGGGCCTGGGCGCCCATCTGAGCCCGCATGGATTCTGGCTTGCACCATGTCATCTGTTTTTGTGGCGCAAGTGCAGGCTGCATTCCTTTCTTTCTCAGGCTTCACATCTCCGCCTCTCCTGAGGCCATCATCGCTCTGGCTGGCTGTGTGGAAACACCTGGCTCAGAGGGTCCAATTCCCAAAGCGCAAGAGGAAGCGAAGCGCTTGAGTGCTTCTCGCTGACAGCACATTGTTCTTTTCCTCTTCCCTCTCTCATGAATCACGGAGCCTGGAATCTTCCTGGGAAGGGTTCTCTGGCTAAGGATTCTGTCCCCAGAACTCGGGATTCTGGCCTATGGGTGAGCGACAAGCCAGGCAGGCTGAGGTTTAGGGGGAGCACGCCTTATTGGGCTCCCAGAGTCCTGAGCTCAGGTTCTGGCTGCCGCATATGCCGCTGTGGGCTTGGGGAGCTCATCACCAGAGCCTCAGTTTTCTCACCCACAAGCTCCTCTAGGTTTGTGGTCAGCATTAGGGGAGACCAGGTGTATGAAATTGCCATGTGCCGATGGGTTTTGAGTCTGAGTCAAGACTGATCAACTCTTGATCCTTCACCCCACTTCTCTGGTGGCTGCTGTGACCCCATGTTCGTGTCCTCTAGGGAAGGGGAAATCCAGGCCCGAAAGAGTTCAACTTCCAGAAGGCATCTCACGTGTGCCCCGAACAAGTCTGCTTGTGCTGCAGTTAATGTCTGCTTTCTGCCGGGCACTTGGGAGTGAAGCATCATCTCCTGGCCCCTGCTGGGGGTGCCCTCCTGGGATTACCACTTCTGTTCCAGGACCTGGTCCTGGTGCCCTTCAAGTTGTATCCTTCCTGCTGCCACTGTGTTCCCTCTGGTCTGTGTTAGCACTGTGCTAAGCAATTTATATACATAATCTCATTTAATGTCCTTGGCAACACCATGAGGCATTCAATTTCCTCAAACCCAAGCCCTGAAGATAAATGGGAGTAAGATGGGATAGGAGGGATAAGTGGAGAGATGAGAAGGGCATTTCAAGTGAAAGAATAGCAAGTGCAAAGGCCCTGAGGCAGGAAAGAGCTTGGTATGTTTAAGCACCAGAGAGAAGGCCAGGGGCCAGATAACGCCATGGAGGCATAAAGAGACTGCATCATGTAGAGTCTTATAGGTCACACTAAGGCTTGGTCTATTATCCTAAGAGTATGTTAATGTTTTGGTCTTTATCCTAAAAGGAATGACAATCCATCAAAGGATTTTAAGCTGGAGGTGGAGAGTGGGGAGGATAGGGACTTCCTAGTGGTGTCATGAATTCAATTTTTAGTTTCCAAAGAAGGATTGATTTGAAAATATTGGAAGGGGGGTGGGGGGCAAAAGTGATGTGGGCACTGGTTTAGGAGGCTGTGGCAGTTGCTTATATCTGAGATGATGGGGACTTTCGCTAGGGTGGTGGTAGTGGACATGGAGAGAATGGATGAATTTAGAAATGTCAGGGCAGGAGAATGGAAAGGACTTGGTGATGGATGGGATGAAGACCTGGAGGAAAGGGAGAGGTACAGTAATGGCCAGTTTCTAGGTCAACCAAGTAGGGGAATAGAGGTGCCATTTCCCCACACAGGGAATGTTCGGGGGCAGGGGTACAAGTTTCAGGGTAGAAATGGGGGGGCATCTCACAGGCTCAGGGTGCCTGTGGAACTCCCTAGGATAAATGCTGGCTTTGATGATCACTAAGGTTCCTAGAATTTTCAGAAATTAGGACCCCATCCAGACTACCACCCTCCCTAATGGTGCTTGTAGGTCTTTTATGTCCCTTTCCTGTGGGAGATGGGAAATTCAGCCTTGTGATGATTGTAGTTTTGCCCACGGCTCCTCAACCTTTGAAAAGACAGACACTGGAAAGGAATCAGCATCTCTGGCCTGTCTCTGCTACATTCCTTGTTAATATTTTATATATTTCTTGCTATGAACTACTTCCAGGATCCAAAAGGCCTGGTCCTGGACACTGGAATGCAAAATTAGATGGCATTTTATCCATTCATTTCCCCATGAGCTGACCCACAGCAACCTCCTTCGTTTAGGAGGGAAATTGTAAGTGAGCTGAAAAGATGGGACCAGGCAGTGCTTTGGACGCTAGAGTCTGTTGTTGTATTCTTGCCTGAGCAGGCTTGCACCAGCAGCTCACCTCAGTGCTAGGGAGACATTTCCATGCCGTTGGTGCAGGTGGCAGGCACCTTGGCTGCGAGGTGATTCCTATGGGACTATTGAGCATATAACCTGATTTATGTCCACATGGGGCACAGAGATGTGTGAGACTAAGAAAGGGACAATTTGGTTGACATTCAGTAAGCTCTTAATGCTGAAATAGACTCTAATCCAATGACCCCACTTTTTGCAGAATTTGAGGCCCAGAGCCTCAGGGTAGGACCACAACAGCAATCCACTGGCCAACTGATAGAGACTAGTAAAGCTATTTGCCCCAAGCTTTGTGAGGCTCAATATATATATATATATTGCTTGAGTAGGGCACAGAAAACACACACACAACTACTATACTATGCTGCTAGTGGCAAGATAATAAACACGAGGTGTTTTTCCTCTTTGGTCAAGACATGAAATATGAGCTTGGCAGAGAGTTCCATATTACATTAAAAAGACAAACAGATTTATACTGGGGTAGTAAGTGCTCACTCCGAACCCAAGCATGAATGATTGGATTCCAGCCCGAGCATTGAAATTCGCTACCACACTGGGAGAATGTTGGGTCTGCTAAGGGGGCCACAACCTTTTCCTCTTTGGTTAATCTTGTGTCAATGTTGGAGTCAGCGATATGCAAGCAACACTTTGTACTAATTTGCAGGTAATGGATAATAATTATACCATGATGAAGAATCATGCCCATTTGTAAAACTTTTTACTGTTTATAGAACTCTTTCATGATGTATATATTTCCTAATTTGATTTTATCACAATTCTTAGGTAGGTATCTTTAAGCCCAGGTTATGGATGAGGTTAATAATGCCTTGAGGCAGAGCTGGAACAAGCCTAAAACTTATTTTTTCAGGCCCATGTTTGAGTATGAAATAGTTTCCAGACCACAGCATGTACATTATCGGCACTCAGACTTGTAACTGGTTATTAAGCCATTAGGCAACTATAATGATTTTGTATTTTTTTCCTGAGGCTTTTCCCTAAAAGTTTGTTGGATTTTGAGCATTTGAGAAGGCAATTCCCTGGAAACCTTTTATGTCCTGCTGCCCTTCATCTATCCTCAAAGGCAAAGAGGGTCTCCTGAAAGGCGTCTCTCCAAGGTTCACCTATTGACAACAGAATTGATAACGATAATTGTAAGAACTTGCTTGTCCTGCATTGTAAAAATGAAACCCCTCAAAGAGCTGCTAGCCCCACATTCACTGATCTCCTTGAAAATTTAAACACACACACACACACACACACACACACACACCGAAATCAGACCCCTTTTGTTTCTCCTTCTCTCCTTTCCAAAATCAATTGGCAATAGTTTACAAATTTGCGGGGATGAGGTAATGGGCAATAACTCATGTGGCTTTCAGAAATATAAATCACTCCTGAGGTAGTGCCTTTCCATCCCGCGGCAAGCATTCTGAGCAGTAGCTGCAATGTGCATAAAACATTTGAGCTTCACTGTGGCCTTGGGTATTCTTTCATGTGGCATTCTCATCAGAAGGTCAGGGAAATTCATCCTGCATCCTGTTACTGTCAGGTGAATGCACATGGCCGGAGGCACCTTCTCAATAAAGATTAGCAGCTCTTGCCTGGGCCGGTCATTTCAGCACGAGTTAATGGGGTCAAGTCGGGGACAGCTGAGGCAGAGTGAGCCGGGGCCTCCCTGCTCTGGGTTTGAATCCAGTAGGACTGGCACTAACTACCTAAAGTAACATTTGCTGGGAGAGTTTCTGGAGTCATAAGCTTGAGGTTTATATATTGTTTTTGTTTCGCAGATATAGCGTTAACATTAAAGAGTGAATTTGAATATATTTGGTCAGATCTGTGCTCTCTGTATTATTTTACACCAGGTCTCTCTAATCACATTTTTGGTACCTGCCTAACCCTGAGGGTTATTTGAGGTTATCACTTCTACAGGTAATGTTACCTTACTATGGCCCAACCATGGCCTTCCCAGGCCCATTGATACTGACATTTAAAAAAAGTTCTTGTTCCTCTCCATATTAGGGAAGTAATGCCTATCAAAAAGAAAGTAGATCCTAGGCTACAGAATCTAGGCAGAATTTAATAACATTTTGTGTTCATTGTATTTATTTTTATAGTTTCCTCCCATTAATGGTGAGTGATTCATGTTTTTCCAGTTATGACAATACTATGAATCATCTGATGTAAAATGCAAGGCGATTTAAAGAAACATATTAAATAAATACAGAACACATGGTTTTTAGAGAAGACACGTGGAAATGGCTCTGAAGTTTGGGAAACACTTAGATGTTTCCAGAGCATGGCGGATAGAAAACAGAAAAAGAACGTTCTCTGTCGGAGGACGCAGCTGGAAATTCAGCATTAATGAATTCCGATCTCTTCCCATTTAAATGCGTCTGATCCTTCGGGGACCATGGGGCAGCGATGCTGTGAATATTAACCTTGTGTTGAAATTGATCGCTGCCCATTTTAAGGCAGAGCTTCCAGTAGGAGGAGGCGAGGCCTCATTCTGACCCTTCTTTGCATCTCACCAAGCCTCAGGAAGGCGGGGCGGGGACTTGTGACTTCTGTGTGAGAGGGAATGGCTGTTATTTGGACATGGCACAGATACTGTGGGGAAAGCCCCTTCCCCGCACGCTCTGCTTTTCACTTTCTGCTCAAAGGAACCTGGGTTGGCAAACCAGGTGGGCTGCTCCTGGGGCTGCAGAGCTGGGTCTCTGCTTTTGGACCACGGTGGCAGGTAGGAATCTCCTGTCTCACCTCTTCAGCCACGAATGTATATCCAGCGCTAATTCATTAGTGTGTTTGGATTCAGATCATTTCCTCTTACCTAGAGGAAGATTTTCCTGGTTGACAGATAGCATCATAATCACTATTAACAAATAACTCTTATTTTTTTCAAAACACTAGCCCATGTACTGTGCTTCCTTTTGGGGGGAGGGAGTGGTGGTGAGGAGCGGAGGGGGAAATGCCAGTCATTCCACCCAGCTTCTTCCCGGGGCATGTGTTTCCCCACCCCACAAGGAAGTTGGAAACAGATTATATCTGCTTCAGGGAAGCATCAGGCGTTGATATGCTTTGCTTATCTGTGCTAAGCCTGGCCTTTGCTACCCCGAGTAATTGTGAGACAGCTAAAGACAGACTGTAAAAACTTGGCCGACTCGGTCGAGTACATATGGCAAGCGCATGGGAACACCATCCCTGGCAAGAGGAACAAGATTTGGAGCCCAAAGAGCTCTTAATGTTTGGGTGAAATTAGGCCAGTCACTTTACCTCTCTGCCTCCGTGTCCTCCTGTGCAGAACAGGATAACAGTGTAGTTCCTCTTAAGACTGTGGCATAATATTCACTGCTTTGCTTAACAGGAGACGAGCCCTAACCGGTTTGGCTCCGTGGATGGAGCGTCGGCCTGCGGACTCAAGGGTCCCAGGTTCGATTCCAGTCAAGGGCATGTACCTGGGTTGCGGGCACGTCTCCAGTGGGGAGTGTGCAGTAGGCAGCTGATCGATGTTTCTCTCTCATCGATGTTTCTGACTCTCTATCCCACTCCCTTTCTCTCTGTAAAAAAATCATTAAAATATATTTAAAAAAAAACAAGGAGACGATTTGTGGAAGTGCCATAAATGTCTGCTGTTATTCCCTCTATTTTGCAGATGAGAAAGCCAAGGCCCAGAAAGGTTAGTGACTTGTTGAAGGTCACGCAGCTTCAAGGCCAGGCTCTCAACTCAGCAAGTTCTGTTTTCTTGGCACTGCAGCACCCAGCCACACATTTAACAGTCCCATGCTGCGGCTTACTCCCTCTCGTCCACAGGACCAGAGCTGGACCAGGGCAGTGCCTGGCAGGGTCAAGCCAGCTGAAGTTGGAATCCTGTGATTCAAGCAGGTCCTTTCTCTTCTCTTGGGCCTCAATTTCCCCACCTGTAAAATGGTGTGATACCCACCCCCTCCCTGCAGCCCTCTTCTGAGGTGGAAACAATGATGGATGTGAATGGGCTTGGTCAAGATTAATAAAGGATGACCAATGCCATTGGCAGGGGTCTTTGGCCTTATGAGGGAAACAATACAAGGGTCCAGGAACCACTACCATCTGCAGAGAGGACACATGGAGGAGCTTGCTCTCAGTTACCAGACTGGCTCCACCCAGTGTGGAGGCCGCAGGGACAGTGGCTGGCACGGGTGGGTGAGCAGTGGTTGCCGGGGAAATGGTGTGTGGCGGCTATGTCTGGCAGCTGGTGCTCTCCTGCAAGGCATGGAGTCCAGGAACCCTCAGGGGCACAGGGCCCCCACAATAAACCATCTCTTCACACATGGGAGCCTGGGAGAAGGGGCGGGGATGCGTAACCTTTTGTGTAAAGCCCAGAGAAGGAAGGGAACATGGGCCCAGCTTGCTGAGAGGGTGCGGAAGGAGGAGGGGACTGAGCCCACGAGGCCAGGGGTAGGGATGGTCGCAAGTAATTCAACCCTCCCCCCGGGGTTGTGGAGGGAGGGAATGAGAGGGGTCTGGGAAATACCCAGCGTGCTCCGTGCTTAATCCGCCTGGCTACCACAGCCGTGATCTCATTCCTG
>NW_006286675.1:2174898-2198015 GCF_000327345.1 Myotis davidii | reverse complement strand
CCTGCTATTTATTGCTTATCTGCTCTGCACCGGGCATCATGCCAGGTGCTTGATATGCATACCAGTCTCTTGACAAACCCACCGGGAAGGTATTATTATTCCCCATTTTATAGATGAGAAAACAGACTCAGAGAGTTGTAGTGACTTCTACTAACAGGGTAAAACCAGGTTAGAAGTCCAGGCTTGCTGTCCCCAAAGCCTCTGAGCGTGTGCCCTTCCCGTGTCCCCAAAGCCTGAAAGTGTGTGCCCTTCCCATGTCCCCAAAGCCTGGGTGTGTGCCCTTCCCATGTCCCCAAAGCCTGGGTGTGTTCCCTTCCCATGTCCCCAAAGCCTGTGAGTGTGTGCCCTTCCCATGTCCCCAAAGCCTGCGTGTGCCCTTCCCGTGTCCCCAAAGCCTGTGAGTGTGTGCCTTTCCCATGTCCCCAAAGCCTGCGTGTGCCCTTCCCGTGTCCCCAAAGCCTGTGAACATGTGCCCTTCCCATATCCCCAAAGCCTGTGAGCGTGTGCCCTTCCCATGTCCCCAAAGCCTGCGTGTGCGTGCCATCTCTCTGTGGAGGCTGTTTGCTGAGGGTCTCCTAGATGCCTGGCACATTACTTACATTATTGCTAGTCTGATCCTTGCACCCCTGCAAGATGAGCATAGTTAACTGCCCTTTACGGGGGGTGCTGGGGGGACAGCTCAGAGAACATGAATTGTCTACCCAAGACCTCACCTGGCAGAGATGATATTTTACCTCATGCAGCAGCTGGAGTCCAGGCTCTGTGGGTCTGTCCACTCTGCCACACAACTGCCTCTCCTATGGCTGGAGCTGGGCAGCAGTGGGCCCCTTTCGGAGTCCCTTCAGGATGCTGGCAGTTGGGCTGGTGGCAGTGAGAGTGTCTTCATTACAGACCCCAGTACGCTGCTTTTGTTGGAGGGTCATGCACAAAGTCTTAGTACTAAAACATGGACGTCATCTGTGCCGCTCAGGCCCTTGTTTTCCATTTGAGGAGATGAAAAATGGCCACAAAAAGCAATAACAATAAATGATAATTACACCCAACTCTATTAAGCCTGTAATACTGTGCTGTCCAATAGAAGTTTCTGCAATGATTGCAATATTCTGCAATACAGTAGCCACTAGCCATGTGCTTTTGAGCACTTGAAATGCAGCAAGTGTGACTTAGGAATGCATTTTTAAAAATCTATTTAAATAGCCACATTTGTCTAGTGGCCACTGTGTTGGACAGTGCAGTGTTAAAAATAGATGAAGTGCTGTACTGAGAGCTTTATTGAATGATTACTTATCATCCTCACAGCAACACGAGATAGATTATTATCATCCCCATTTTACAGAGGAAATGGAATTCCCAGGGAGATGAGGAAACAAGTTTGCCCGGCTGACCATGTGGAAGGACCAGGATTTGAACCCCTGGGCAGGTAAACCCAGAGCCTGCTACATTGTGTGACCAAGCTGATGTGTCCCTCCACCACAAGAGAGCTTGAGGTCAAGGTCAGGGTGCACAGGGATGATGTGATGACAGCTAGGACCAGTGAGAACGGCACCAAGGTGGCAGATGGAGTGCAGGGTGGGGTAGGAGGTGGAGCGGGACAGGATCCCTGAAAGGAGAAGCATTGGAGCCCCCGGGAAAGCGCTTGACTTGGAAACTGGGTAATCTCGGCGCCTGTCTGCCTCCTCCTCCAGATTTGAGCCCTGGCTCTGCCACTCTCCGGTGATCCTGGGCACATCACTGTGCTCGTTGAGTCTCAGTGGCTTCATCTGTAAAATAGGAATGATTGTAGGACCGCCTCGTTGGATGTGGTGATAAACAGGCATGATTGTGCATACGTGATGAAAGTCTGTCACATACCATATGGTTCATCCTCCTTGTTAGCTCCTGGAACTTTACACTGGGGAGGGTACACCAGCTGCCTCTGTGGAGCAGAGGGGCCCAACGCTCACACGATCTTGATTCTCAGGACGAATACAGACTCACCATCTCGGGAGGGGTCAGAAATGCTACCTCATTCCCAGGACGGGGTCCGCGAATTAGAATTGGGTGGGGCCTGGGAAACTGCATTTAAAATTGCTCTCAGGGTCGTACTCTGGCCCCTCTTTCTAACCCAGGACAGCCCTCACAGGCTGGGGACAGAGGCCTCTGGGGACCAGTTACTGGCATTCCTTGCTGGTCAGGCCTGTTAACCAGAGTGGCAGGCTTTGTGTAAAGTGTCTGGCTTTGTCTGCCTTTTTTTCCTCTCTTTTTTATTGTGAAAAAATTTCAGACATAACAAAAGTAGCGAGATTAGTATAGCAAGCCTCTTTCCCGTATTCATCACTACAACTAAATTTCAAAAATGAAGATGAACCTTGTGTTGCCCATAATCCTACCATCCCCAGCCCCCCCGCCGCCCCCATCCCCCCCACACACCCAAGGTTATTTTGAAGCAAATCCTAGCATGTCTTCCTTTTAAATAGTCCCTGTGACACTCTCATAAATTCCTGGTGGGCATCAAATTGGTACTGTTTCAGAAGAGGACAGTTTAGCAGGCTCAGAATCCTACTGCAGGTGCCTTCGGATCTGGCACTTCTACTTGACACAGGTGATGTACCTGCACATGTGCAGAATGAGGCTGTGTGTGGTTATTCATTTCAGCATTGTTGGGGATTATAGAAAACATTCAGCAAAGGGCACTGGTTAAGCATTTTTACGGTGGAATTCTATAGTGCTGTAAAAAGGAATGAGGAAGTTCTTTATGAAATGGTATGGGCTAATCTCCCCAGTGTAGTCTTAAAAGGGCAAGGCACAGAACGCTGTGAGTGATACGCTATAGCACGCATAAAAAGAGAAGTAATATACTTGAAATATGCCATTATTTCAGGAAGGATGCACATGAACCTGGTGATTGGGTTGCCTTGCTACAGGCAGACCAGGTGGCTGGTGGATAGGGGTGGGAGAAAGACTTTTCTCTTTATACCCCTTCTACCTTTTGAATTTTCCTGTATTTCCTATTTAAAACAAAAATTCTCTTTTTTTTCCCCTGCAACCTAAAACTGCTCTTAAGTATAGTTTATTAATCAATAAACAGGTGTTTATCCAAGTGAGTTGAAAACTTCTGTCTACACAAAAACTTGCACAAAATATTCATAATTGCTTCCAATATTCAAAAATTGGAAGCAATGAACATGTCCTTCCGTAGATGAATAGACTATCTGAATATTATTCCAGACAATGGAATATTAGTTAGTGATAAAAAGAAATGAGCTATCAAGCCACAAAAAGACATGGAGGAACCTTAAATGCTCATTGCTAATTAAAAGAAGCCTGTTTTAAAAAGCTATATAATGTACCATTCCAACTGTATGACGTTCTGGAAAGGGAAAATTTACAAAGACATAGTAAAAGGACGAGTAGTTGCCAGGTGTTGGGGAGAGGAGGAAGGCAAGGATAAGTTGGTGGAGCACTAGGGATTTTTAGGGCAGTGGAAATACACCGTATGACACTATAATGGATACATGTCATGCATTTGTTCAAACCCTAGAATATAAACCGCAAAGAGTGAGCCCTAATGTAAACTGTGGGCTTTAGTTAATAATATGTGTCAGTATTGTCCATCAGTTGTACTAAAGGTACCACACCAATGTAAGATGTCAATAACAGGGACATGTGTGAGAGAAGGAGAAGGGGTATGTGGGAACTCTACATTCTGGTTAGTATTTCTGTAAATCTAAAACTGCTCTAAAATAGTCAATTAACTGAAAAATACAATTCCTCATTACCTTGGATCTGAAGAAGCTTCGTGTGCCCTCTGCCAGCAAGGTTGTGCTTGTGTGTGGGGTAGGAAGTGCAAGGAGACTGGTTCTCCTGTAATGTGGGTTGCCCTGGGTATCGCCATGAGTGGCAGATCTGACGCAGGCACAGTGGTCGTTGGTGAGACTGTTGCTTGGAGAGTAAGCAGGAACATTATGAGGCATGTCAGAGGAGTTTGGCCTTGATTCTATAAACAATGGGGAGCCATGGAGAATTTCATCAGGAGAGTGACATGGGGAAAGCTGTGCTTCACAATTAGTTCTGCCCCTCCTCTGGGCCTCATGCCTCTGTCTGTAACCGAGGAGTCTGCCCTAGACCTTCAAGGAGGTCATCTTCAGCTCTAAGGTTTTGAGATCAAAGCCTTTCTGGACTTTCCAAGATCGCCCTCCTTCCTGTCCCCCTCCCCTTTTATTTTTCTGCCACCCAGTGTTGCGCTGTGACTGGAACGGCTCTCTGGGGGAACATGTGCTGAACGAAGTCTGTGCCTTGGGAGCAATTGTGTTTTATTTTATTTTCTTGCTCCTTTTGAAATCTTCCAGGAGAAAAACCAAATCTGTGCCTGCCCCGATGAGGAGCAACTTGGAAGGGAGTTAGAAAGAAAGAGATGGGTAATCAAATCCCCTCAGGGCTCCTGCCAGGTCCGCTTCCTGCTAGAAAGACTTGACTCTGAGGCGTCCAAGCTGCAAGAGGTCCCTTCTGCGACCCAGCCTGGGAGGCTCCAGCTGGTTGTGTGAACTGGGGGAGGTTCCTCTGCTCCTTCCAAATCAGCTCCTGTCATCACAATGTGATTTATGAGCTTTTCCTCTAAAATATGAGAACGTTGGCTCCTGATTAGGTGCTGTAATGGAGGAAGGCAGTGGCTGCAGCATTTCTGATAAATACTATCTCTTTAGACCACCATCTTGTTACCAAAAAGGTGCCAGAGGTTGACTCCAGATGGATTAAAGTCTTTTTTTCTTAATAACACGTCTAATGGGGTGTCGGGAGGGTTATTGCTCCCATCTGAAGGCTCCGGGCTTGATTTCTAGAGTAACTGCCACATACCAGCTGCTAAGACCAGAGGCTACTTACCTCTGAGCCCCCACTTCTTCACCTGTGGGGGGAAGCGGAACACGAGCTCCCACCTTACAGATGCTGTGCAAGGTATGAGAGGGACATCTGAAGAACTCAGCATAGGCCGGAACAGATGTGTGCTCTGGAAGTGCTGGGGATTATTAGGATTATTCTGAGACCCAAAGAGTGGATGGTCTCAAAGTGATTGGGAAAATATTTGGGAAGCATTTTTATAATTATGTGTTGATATGGCAGAGCTGGCACTTGGAACGAGGCATCTCAATCCAGTTCTACAAGAAGGCCATGTCACAGGTGTACCTGCATAGCTTGTTACAGTTCCTAGAACAAAATGTGACCTTGGACAAGCTCCTGATCTTGGTTGACATAGAGCCTTGGTTTCTTCATCTGTACAAATGGGTAACAGTAATATTCATGTCTTGTGTGTGCTGTGTGCGAGTGTGTGATGTGAGTGGGATGTGTGTGTTACATATGTATACGTGGTATGTGGTGTGTATATGTGAGTGTGTATGGTGTGTATGTCTGGTATGTGGGATGGTGTGTGGTATGTAGTATGTCTGGTGTGTATGGTATATGTGTGCTGTGTGTGAGTGTGTGATGTGTATGTGTGAGTGTGTGGTATGTGTGATGTGTGGTATGTATGTGTGTGGTGTATGGTGTGTGTGAGTGTGTGTGGTGTATGTGTGGTGTGTGTATTATATGGTGTGTGTAGTTATGTTGTATATGTGTGAGTGTGTGTAGTGGGTGTGAGGTGTGGTATATGTGTATGTGGTATGTGTGGGAGTGTGTGTGTTTGTGTTGGGAAAGACTTGCATAATCACAGCACTTAATGTTCTGGGGTAAAAGCACTTAGTAAAGGTAAATAGTAATCTGCTATACAGATATTTATATCCTGATGACCCATATGTGCTGGGATAATCCACCCTCAGAGCTTAAATTTCATTTGAGGAGCGCAGGCAGATAAGACATGTACATGAAAGGTTAAAAAACAGCAGGAGTTGGTCTGAGACTAACTTAAGTACCACGAGAGTTCAGGGGAGGGTCACCAGGGCTGAGCAGTCCCGAATGCCTGGGAGGAGCAGGGTCTGACATGGGCTCTAAAGCAATGATTTTGATTTTAAAACTTTTTGCTTGCCTACCCTCTACATGAACTTTGGCAGAAAAAAGTCTCTTTGCCTCACACATTTTAACTTGACATCTGAAAAGTTTCATTATAAGTTTAAGTAGTTACAAAGGATATAATTTCTGCCATATTGTAAATATTGACCTTGTAGAATAAAATTACACTACTCTCTTACATGCATCAAATGGAAGCTAAATAACAGCAATTTTTAATTTTTCCTTTTTATTGAAGTTTCATGTATATACAGTAAAATGCACAGATCTTAAGCATGCAGCTCAGTTAATTTTTGTCAGTGTACTGACTACCCAGATAGAGGTGGGTATATATCCAGCATTCCAGGAGGCACCTTTGTGCCCCCTCCCAGTCAATATCCCCCCAAAGGTGACATTTCTCTGAACTCTATTATCACTATATCATTATATATACCAGCATAAACTAGTTTTGCATCATTTCCTTTGTTCTGGCTTCTTTCAGTCAGCATGAGGTCTGTGAAATTCAAGCATGTTGCTGCAGGTAGCAGTAATTCATTTTTCGTTGTTGCACAGTATTCTCTTGAATGAATATTTCATATTAAAAAGCCTTGTCTACTCTTAATGGGCATTTTGGGTTGTTTCTAACATTTGGCTGTAAAGATTTTTCTTCTCTATATTTTGTGGACATAGACACTGATTTCTTTGGGGTATGTATCCATGAGTGTAATTGACAGGTCATAGGATAAACATGGGAATACATTTAGTATCCACCACCATTCATCAAAAATTGCAGAAATTTACATTGTTTCTTTCTTTACCTTCTTGAACTCATAATTCCCTTCTACTTCCTTCACAGGACTTTATCTTACTATATTTTCATGCTTGAAAAACTTTTATTGATTACTCTATCATATTTTTTTTTACCCAAAATATGTATGTGAGTGGAAATGGATGTTGAAAAAAATTCCTTTGACCACAAAACTCTAAGTTATCTTTCTTTTGGGTTGATTTATCGTACAACTCATTAAAATAACATCAATGTTTTATAATTTGATAAATAATGACTAAACATAAAAAGTAAGATAGTATGGGAAACACTTCTCACAATGCAGTGAATAGGGAGGTTGATGGCAGTGCTTCTCCTACGTGAAGGTGCATAAGGACCATCCGGGGATCCTGCTAACACGCAGATTCTGATGCAGAAGGGCTGGATTGGAGCCTGGAATTCAGCATTGCCAATGGCGTGGGCCCATGGATTGCTTTTGAGTAGCAAGGTCCTTAGGTTAAAGAGTTGCTAACACCAGCAGTCTCCATGGTCCACTTTTTGGTGCCCAGACATCTTGACACTTAGGAACACTGCACCATAGTCAGATTCTGGATGAGGGAGAAGTTGGTCTTCTGCAAGGAGGGAGAAGGCCTGCTGTGAAGAGAGTGGTGGGAAAAGAGGGGTGGTATCATCGAGACTGAGCCACATCCTCAGGCAGAGCAGAAGAGTGGGGATGGAAACAGGATCTCCAGCTGATTCCCTTAGAGCTCTTCCTGCCCGCGGGTCCTTGGGGAGCTTCGTGTACAACGGGTAGGGCTGCCCCTTTGAAGACCACTTCTCTCAAGGATGCTAAGACGGTGCCACCACCCTTTCAAACAGGGTGCCCATTAATGCAGGCAGGATTGGACATTTCAGGGACTGGTTTGGATGGTTTTACAGTGTAAATCCAGAAAGTTAGGTTTGGGTCTGGGTGGTAGATGGCCTTGAATCCATGGTATGGAGTTGGATTTAATACTCAGGCAGAGGGGGCCATGGGCTGATTTGAGCAGGGCACTGGTGTGAGCAGTGCTGTCGGGACACCGCTCTGTCAAGCAGCTCATGGACGGCTGGGTAAGAGTTCAGGCAGTGACACACTGTGGGCTTGACAATAAGGCTGGCTGTGGTTACTGGGATACCCAGGCTGTGATTTTTATCTCCCCCACCCTCCAGTCCCCCACCCTCACCCCTAGCTTTTGAACTTTTGCCCGGTTTGCTCGGTCAGTATTTCCTGAAGTGTGGGCTGCATGCCTCTAGCGCAGTGATGGCGAACCTTTTGAGCTCGGCGTGTCAGCATTTTAAAAAACCCTAACTTAAGTCTGGTGCCTTGTCACATATAGAAATTTTTTGATATTTGCAACCATAGTAAAACAAAGACTTATATTTTTGATATTTATTTTATATATTTAAATGCCATTTAACAAAGAAAAATCAACCCAAAAAATGAGTTCGCGTGTCACCTCTGACACGCGTGCCATAGGTTTGCCATCACTGCTCTAGTGGTACCTGAGACGTTAATGCATGGAGCTCAAGATAATTCAGAGTGAAACACCGGCATGGCCTTAAGTAGTACTGAAACCCAAGAGCAAAAGGCATTCCCTCTCAGCCCTTTCTCAGTCCTGAGCAACATCTTTCTTTAACACCACTCATGTTCCCATTTTCCCTTTGTCGGTAGCGAGCAGTTTAGGCTTAGGGCCTTTGATAAGCAGTCATCTCTAGTCTTTTCAAAATATTTGTTTTCATTGAATTGATTTTCTATGTAACAGGATGGGAAGCGGTCCTAGTTTCCCCTTACTATAGTGACATAAAACTGTTCCTTTAAAATAACCTCATTTCAGTAGGGACAGTGAGCCAGTTTACTAGACAATATGGCAGAAATAACAATGCCGGAGGCAATATGCAGTGGTTCGACTTTGGGTTAGACCACGTGGCAAACGCTGGCAAGTGCCAGATCATTGTGCCAATGACCCAAGAGGCTCTGGGTGGTCCCCACCAGCCTAACGTCCTGTCCGTTCTTTGCCTCTGCCTGCAGAGATCCGCACGCAGCTGGTGGAGCAGTTCAAATGCTTGGAGCAGCAGTCGGAGTCTAGGCTGCAGCTGCTACAGGACCTCCAGGAGTTTTTCCGCCGGAAAGCTGAGATCGAGCTTGAGTACTCCCGCAGCCTGGAGAAGCTGGCTGAGCGCTTCTCCTCCAAGATCCGCAGCTCCCGGGAGCACCAGTTTAAGTGAGAAGGGGCCAGGGTCCGGGCGGGGGGGGGAGGAGAGGGGGTGGAGGCAGCGCTGGCATGGGTAGGCGGTTGGCCACAAGGCTGAACTGGAGGCAAGGACTCATCGGAGGGGGATGGCTGCCTCTGAGGCCCTGCGTCTGCAGGACGCTACACCCCCAAGCCTCAATCTTCCTTGGTGGAAAGTGAAGAGAGAGTAGTTCCTGCGCATAAGGATGCTGTAGGGAATAAATGAGTAACCTGAGAAGACTGCTTTCACAGACCGTAAGTGCTCAATAAATGGTTACTGTCACTCCATCCACCAGGCACTGTGGGCCAAGGTGACTCGCCGCCTCCCTTCAGGTCATCCTGGCCCTATCCCGTTCTCTTGTACTTCAGGGTCCGCCAGCCCACTTCCAAATTCCTTCAGCACAAGGACCTCGGCATTTCTTCTCCATGGAACTGATGCTCATAGCATTCCTCTTCATTACTCCCGGGGGGACCCATGCTGCCTTATTACTTACCTGAGACACATAGACTCTGTGCTAATTCCTCACATCCCACGTGCTGCGTTCCTGGAGGCCTGGTCCTCTTAGGTCTGTAGGGAATCTGAGTCCTCCAGCTATAAAACTCTCCGGGTGCAGGCAGAAGCCACAGCCTCCCCGGGAGGCATTCACCCGTGGGCAGCACCACTTTGCAGCCCCTTTTCTTTGCCATGCTTCCCAGATGTTTCCCTCCTCAAAGCATCTCTCCAGCAAATGGCCCTCAGCCCCCGGAGACCAGAGACTTGCTTCAACACACCGGACCTGATCCTTCTTCCTGTGTTTAATCTCTTTTCTCTCTTTTGTATATATTTAAATTGTGGTAAAATACACGTAATATAAAATTTACCATCTTAACCATTTTTAAGTGTACAGCTTAGTGGCATTTCTGTATCATCAGCAACATCCATCTCCAGAACTTTTCTTCTTCCCAAACTGACACTCTACCCATTCAACACTCACTCCCCCCCGCCCCCCAGTAGAATAGCAATCACCATTCTACTGTCTCTATGGACCTGACTACTCTAGGGACCTCATTTAAATGGAATTACACAGACTGGTCGTTTGTGACTGGCTTATTTCGCTTAGCATAATATCCTCAAGGTGCATCCATGTTGTCATATGTGACATAATTTCCTTCTTTTTAAAGGCTGAATAGTGTTCTGTTTATGTACAGACCACAGTTTGTTTATTCATTCATCTGTCTTTGGATGCTTGGGTTGCTTTTGCCCTTCTTTGTAATTTTGCATTCCACTCTGGGCTGGGAGCACGCGTCCTTTAAACACCTCTAAATATCTTCCTCAGTCTGGGCCACAGCATTTGAACACTTGCTTTGGTGCCTTCGTCTCTTGACATTTGGGATAAGAAATGGCTTTATTAAAAGGCAAAAATTCATTACTCTTTTGCAAATATTGTGCTTGTTTTTCTACTCAGTTTCATCTCTTTAAATGTTCACTGCAGAAGGGAGCTTCTATTAATAACTTTCTCCCAGGCACTGTCAAGGTCCTTTCACATACAGAATCTCATTTTTCTGATATATTTTTTGGAGATATTTTATGTTGTTTTTTTTTCAAGTGACAAAAGTAAAATTCTCATTGTATACAATTTAGAAAGTACAGAAAAATAGGAGAAGAAAATGCACAGTCCTGATGGTCAGAATCAACCACTGTGCACATTTTGGGGCCTTTTCTCACCTGTCCTTTACTAATAACAACAGCAACAATAATTTATTCAGCGGGTTAACTGAGCGTTTCTTTTGTGCCAGGTGGGTATTCCTATCTCATCTTACAGATGAAGACAGTGAAATTCTGAGAAAGTAGACCAGCCATTGGAGACGGATTCGAACCATCACTCTGGTTCTGCCTCCTCGGCCAGAGACAGGAAAGGGCCTGGGTGGAGCCTGGGGGCAGCTGTGGAATCCGAACACTCCCCTAAAACTACAGGCACCGACACGCACTGGGAGACACACGCTGGGAAGCCCAGGTCTCAGACTGGGCTGTCACTGGAGCCATCCAGGCCTGTGTGGCCATCTGGAGCATCAGCTCCTGCCCCCTCTCCTTCCTGTTGGTTTGGAGTCAGATCCCTTCCCATTCTCAGTGTGAACAGGGCGGAGAGGGGAAAGGCGGGGTCGCCCGTTCCCTCGCTTCGCCTGTAATGAGCTTGGCCAGCCCCTCCTGGGTTCATTAACCGGAGCCACCAGACGGAACAGGAGCCCCAGCTGGCAGTCGGGCTAAGCAGGCTGCTTGACAGAGTATGAAAGTCTAATTAGGGAGTGGGCCAGGCCAGTGCAGCTGGTGTGGGCCTCTGCATGATGCTGATGTGACTGCAGAGCCCCCAGTGGGTTTTGGAAACAGGAGTCTGTCTGGATCTGCCCTTTGACCCCAGGGCCAACCAGCACCGACCCCTGGCTGCCTCTTCTTTGGAGCCTCACATAGGGTCTTCTTCCTGGCTTTCCAGAGAAGCCCTGTCCTTCTGTCTCACAGACACTTCATTTAAGAGTGTTTCTCTGTCTTCCAGGTAATCTCTCAGAGCCTTGAGGGCAGGGTCCAGGTCTTGTCATTTTATTCCCACTGCAGTCAGCCCAGTGCTGGGCAGAGATGGGGTGTTTGCCAATGAGTGGGAGAAAGGGAGGGAGGGGATTTACTCAGTCTATAAAGTCCACTCTGGCTGAGAGGTTTGGTTCAGAGAGGGAATTAGTTTGCTCAAGATCTTACAGCAAATTAGTGGCAGAACTGGGATGGGAACCATCTTAGTCTGTTTGGCTGCTATAAAAAAGCACTATTGACTGGGTGGTTTATAAACAGAAATCTATTTCTCACAGTTCTGGGAGTTGGGATTTCAAAATCAAGGTGCTAGCATGCTTGTGTTCTGATAACAGCCGCCCCCCCCCCCCCCCCCGCTTTTTTTTTTGGCTGGTGCTGCTGATTCTCCTTCTATTCCACAGCGGCAGAGAGCAGAGAGATGAAGTAAGCTCTAGTGACACTTATAAGGGCACTGATCCCATTCATGGGGGCTCCACCCTCATGACTTCATCTAATCCTAATTACCTGCAGAGGCCCCACCTCCTAACACCATCAGATTGGGGGTACGGTTTTAACATGACTTTTGGGGGACACAATAGGAACTCAGGTCTCCTGACTCCAGTGTTCCTCCTTTTGCTGTGAGCCCCAGCTGCTCCCTACCCACCTAGACAATAAAAACATTTACAGTTGCCCAGGAGGTGCTGTGTCTAGGGCTAGACTTACCTGGGTGGCATGCAATTCAAAGAAAGGCTCAAATGATGGCTCTGAGGGTTTACCTGGGACAGGTTGACTATTGAGAGAATAATACCATCACATGTTTCTTTTCTACTGTCACATGTTTCTATTCTATATTCTAATCACATCCTTTTCGGAGAACTCTGCCATCTTTGCTCTCTTATAATCCTGATGATAAGCCAAGGGCATAGAGAGGAGTCAGTGGTTTTATTCAAGCCAACTGAGCACCAGACAAGCCGCGTGGCTTATCTGACAAAGGACCCCAAGCAAGCTGTTGAGTAGGGAAAACCCACAGTTCCCTACTTCCGAGCTCAGGCTCCTCTCTGTAGGAAGCCATGCCGGTCGTGCATTTATTTAAAATGCAGGTAATGAGGACCTCTTATTTTCTTGTGTTCTGTGCTGAAGATACAAAGATTAACAAGACACAGTCCCTGCTCTCAGATATTCTGTCTTCTCTCAAGAGACAAAGCATGCCCGTGATTGGTATGGTTGGGACAGGCCCCCAACCCCTGTGGCTCTGTGCTTTGAGCCTGCCACCTGCCTGCTCTCCAGGCCTCAGCATTTAGATGTCACTGTCTTTGGAAACTTATCTTGAATCTGATCTGGTGCTTCCTCTGTGTGCCCATCATACTCTGTACCTGTTGACTTGCTTATTCACCTAATATTTTTTGAGCCCCTGCCATGTGCCAGGCCCTGTTTTACAGTGGTGAACAGGATAGACTTGCTTCCTGCCACAGTGGAGTTTAGCATCCAGTGGAGCAGATATAAAGAATGAAAAGAAAGACAATGTGTCATCAAATGATTGCTAGGATGGAAGTAAATAATATGCTGTGTTCTGGTTGTTATTTCTATGTAACAGTAATACCTCCCAAACTTAACGTATCTCCTGCTTTAGTGGGTCAGAAATTTGGACAGGGCTCAGCTGGGCAATTTTTCTGCTTTCTGTGGCATCAACTGGAATCAGCTGGCGATACTCAGCTGGCAGCTGGTCTGGGCTGGAAGGTCCAAGACGGCTTTGCCCATATACTTGGTGCTTTGATGGGGATGGCTAGAAGGCTGGGCTCAGCTGGGTTGCCTCCCTCTCCGTATGGTGTCAAGGCCCCTCTAACTAGTGCTTCAGCCAGCTGTTGGGCTTTAGACATGGTATCCCAGGGCTTGGAGAGAGAGCAAGGGGGAAGCTGCAGTCCTCTTCAAGGCAAGGTCTGGAATGGGCATATCATCACCATCAGCCCTGGCTCGGCATCAAGGGGATAGGAAACAAAGTCCACCTCTAGTTGGAGGAATGTCAAAGGATTTGCAACTCTCTTTAGTCCTCCACACTGAGCTAGAATGGCAGTCAGGGAAGACTTCTGGAGGCAGTGGCATTTAAGCAGAGACCTGAGAGATGAGAAGGAATAGCTATGGGACAGTACGAGGGAGAGAGAGCCCAGGGGCTGGAACAGGTGATGGGAGTGGAGTGGGAAGTCACTGAGGCATCATAAGTAGGAAGTAGCATGATCCAATTTTTTACTTTTAAAAGATTGCCCTGGATTGAAGGGGGATAGAGTGGAGCTGAGGAGACCTGTGGGGTTGGTGGGAGTATCGCTCTCCAGGCAGCTGGCGATAGCCGCCTGAGTGGCAGCAGAGCAGATGAAGAGTGGACAGAAGCTGAGAAAGCTCTCAGAGGTAGAATCGGGGGAAAGAGGAATCAAGGATGTCTCCCACTTCTCAGTTCAGCAATGGAAGGATTTGAGGAGAGGAGTGAGGCAAAAGCTGCCACCCTGTTTTGTAATAGTCCTTTTTCTTCTCTGTCCCCCGTTTGATAACCACTGAGCTACATGCTTTGATGTGACAGAAAGGGTGGCTGTTGCCCTGGGGTCCCTAGCACCTGGTCCAGGTTTGGCATATGGTTGGCAATCACTAAATCCTTGTTGAATTAATCAATAAAGGTCAAGTGATAATTAGAGTTGCTCTGGGGTGGGGGTGGTGAGAGATGGGAAAGGACATTTACCTTCTGGCTGCCTCAGGAGCTCCGTGAGTCCCTCTGGGCTAAGGGCCACCCTCTCCTGTGCCTGGAGCCTGGCTCAGTGTAAGAGGACAGAATGTGGGTTCCCTGACGGGGGCATGGGGAGCACAGAGGCCGGAGCACTAGCTTACAAAGTGTGGTCCTGACCAACAGCAAACCTGCCCTGCCCCCCAGATCTGCTGAATGAGAAACTCTTAGGGGTGGGGCCCAGCAGTCTGTGTTTTAACAAGTCCTCCCGGGGATTCTGATGACCATTCATATTTAAGAGTCGCTAAAAAGGATGATTTTAGATGATAAATTTTTTACAGCTCACTGCCAGGCCGTGCTGGCCTTCCTAATCCCTCCTTCCTCAGCATAAAATCTATATTCCACTGCCCTTTCCTGACCAGGCCTGGCCTGAGCCTGGCTTGTCCTGGAGCTGGGAGCCCTTCCTGAGCAGGAGTGTGTGTGTGTGAGGCGGGGGGAGGTGTGGGAGGGGAGGGGGACACAGGAGGTCAACATCTGCCTCTTGGGGAAGGTGGATGTTCTCTGTCAAGTTGGATGGTTCTAGGAAGCCAGAGGTTTTCTGGGACTAAGGCTTTTTCTTCCTCCAGAGCAGTGTTTTCTTAAGGCACACTGGTACTTTAAGATGCATAAAAGAGAGAGAGAGATAGAGGAGGAGAGAGAGAGAGAGAGAGAGAGAGAGAGAAAACACCAACGAGTGAGTGGAGGTGGGAACAACTGCCCCCTCTGGACATTAGGATATGGAAGGCTCTGAAAAGTTTTGCATTAAAGAAGCCGTTGACCTCTTTCTGAATTCTACTTGACCACAGAATTCTCCCTCCCCCATAATATTGATTAACATTTCCCCAAACCAGCACTCCTTGTTTGGAAAGATCTGTTCTAGACAAATGCTAGATTCCCTCTGGATACTAGCACTGCATGCAAACAGTGCTCTACAGGAGAGATGACAGAGCCCCTGCTATTCTGAGTCCTCAGTTTGGATAACCCTCAGCTTCCTGGGGACATACCTGGTAAAAATGGTCTCTCTAGAAGTGTAGGTTGCTGCTACTAGTATTTGGAAAGAAAGGAAGAAGAAGAAGAAGAGAGAGAGAGAGAGAGAGAGAGAGAGAGAGAGAAGAGAAGAGGAGAGGGAGAAACTAAGAAAGAAAGAAAAAAAAGAAAGAAAGAAAACAAACAAACAAACAACAGGGAGTTCTATGCAAATATATTTAAAATAAGGGAAGTTGACTTTGGGAAGAGCTGGGAGGTGCTTGGCTAGTTAATGCATAAAGCTTAATACTCTATGCAAAGGAGGTTTGGAGCATCTCTCAGCATCCAGAGCAGTTGGGAGGGAGGATTCCAGTGAGCAACTAATTTGATTGCTGAGAAAGTGCTTTTGTGTGTTTTTGTGTGTGTGGCAAGGGGGAAAATAAAGGATTACAGACTTTTTTCAGAGGTTGCCTGTTCCTAAAAAGATGCTATAATTTAGACTTAGCCCTACAGGTGAATTCTAAGCAGAGAAGCACTTTTGTAGCTGGTAAATTGAACCTATAAATGTGCAAAGGATTCAGAATGAAAAGGTTTGCTCAGAATGAGGTGAGGATAATGGGGTAGGCCCTCCAGGTGGGGCTCACTTCTCCATTCTAGCTACTACTATTATGATGACTATCACACAAGTAATGGCTTTCCCGTAATACTTTCCAGAGCTGCTATTCTCTTAGTATGGTGTGCAATACAGATCTTTCCTGATTTTTTGGAGTCTGTGCTGTGCAGGTGTTTAGTCTTTCAAACACCTCCACGTCCACATTACCACATGACTATGACTCTACGAGATGTTTTTCATGCATTGCCTCGTTTAACCTTCACAGTAAATGTTGTGATCTTTGAGGCAGGTCCTATTTCTGTCTTTCTATTTAAAAACATTGAGTAACTTGTCCAGAGGGACAACTAGAGCAGGTTAAGTAGCATAGCTAAGATTCTAATCTTGGGTCATCTGGCTCCAACATGCAAAACTGCTTCTATCTACATGACTTTGGGTATGTCCCTTCACCTCTCTGGGCTGGTTTAGTGTTTCCCGAGAGTCACCCATCAGTCCAGACCAGGGGCTGACTGGCATCAGGGGCTCCCTCCTCTCCTGCTAGTCAGTTCCTGCTCATCCCATCAGAGCCAGTTCAGGGTTCACCTCCTTTAAGAGCTCCTGCTGTTGATCCCAGACCCAGAGCAATCTGTGTGTCACTTTTACGGGGCTTGAGGCCGATTTTGGAGGGATGTTCCAGTTCGTAATTCTGATTCTCCAACTTTGGTCTGCCAGCTGCTTGAAGGCAAGGGCTACCCAACAGAGCTACAGAGTGATCTGCAGATGACTATTACCTTTGCTGGGCATGGAGGAGCCCAAGCAAGGCCAATCTATGAATCAAGGCTGGTTGCTGCTAGTGCCAGGCCTGGGGCCACATAGTGAGTGGTATGGAGAACTCGAAGGCCAAGTCAGTTCATTCATATGGAAAACCCCCTGGAAACAGTGGGGCCTCAGGGACTCACCAGGGCCAGGTAACAGCTTTAGCCAGGTTGACAGAGACTCAGAAATGGTACCCACCTGCTGGCAACACTTCTGTCTGGAAGAAAGCTGCCCCTCCAGGTCTCTTCCTGATGACAGACAATTCAGTTCCTCTCTGTATGTCCCTGGTGCCTTTCAAGCTGCTGCCCCGGCACTGGAGCTCGGAAGGGGAGAGTTCAAGTAAGCCCATGTACGTGCCCTTTAAGAGGAATGCCTGGAACTTTCGGAACCTCCATTTCCCCAAGCCACAATCCCTGCTGGTTTTTTCAGCCAAAACTAATGGGGGCTTCTCTTCCTGGCACTGGAAACCTGGGCTGGGGGATCTGGTGTGGGGCTGGAACCCCTCTCTCCTCAGTGGGAACCTTTACAGTTGAGATATTAAGATATCCTTCCCAATTTTTTAAAAATATATTTTATTGATTTTTTACAGAGAGGAAGGGTTAGGGATAGAGAGTTAGAAACATCAATGAGAAAGAAACATTGATCAGCTGCCTTCTGCACTCCCCACTGGGTACGTGCCCGCAACCAAGGTACGTGCCCTTGACTGGAATCGAACCTGGGCCCCTTGAGTCTGCAGGCTGACGCTCTATCCACTGAGCCAGCCAGTCAGGGCATCCTTCGAAGTTTTTATCTACCACACATGGGTGTGGGACCAGCCCGTTCTGCACCTCCCAACCCCCACCAGTCTCAACGTGGCTTCTTTAAATCCCTAGTTGTAGGACTTCCATTTAGCTCGATTTCAGGTGATTCTGAATGATGGTTGTTCTGTAGTTAAGTTGTAATTTTGATGTCTCTATCAAAGGTTTTTGAATGAATAACTGAAAAGTCCAAATGACAACAAAATGCTTTTTTTCAAATACATGAAGAAAATAGACTTATTTTGTGTGGCTGCAAAGGGAGAGACGTGAGATCCAAAATAGCATTTTCAGAGAAGCTGACTTCAACTCAACCTTGAGAACATTCCAGTAGCCAGAGCTGTTCAGCACACCAAGGGCTGCCATGGAAGGTGTGAGTTCCTAATCTGTGCAGGTGTATACTCAAAGGCTGGGCCTGGGGCCACTTAGTGAGTGGTATGGAGTGCATTTCTGTAATGTGATGGATGGTCAGACCACATCAATGCTCCTCCAAATGAGGGAGGGATCATTGATGGCACATGAGCCATAAATATTGAATTATCTTTTCAATTCCCTTTCCAACTTTGTGGTTGCCTCAAGGAGAAAGTCTCGGTTTGGTACTAGTGTGTTGCTAATGCTGCTCTAATCTCTCTTTTTACAAAGTGAGGACAGACCTCAGGCATCAGCATCTGCCTAGGACTGGTGATGTGGTTATGTTTTCCTTACACTTACTTTTCCAGTTACCTTTTATTTATGCCAAAGGAAGCTGGTTTTTAAAATGTTATTTTAACTAAGACTAGGGAAAGCCCTTTATAAATAAATTCAGTTAAGTAAAAAAGGACAACTAACAGGGAAGTGGTTTGTGGGAATGGCGAAAGTCCTGAAGCCGGCTTGACACCCCTGGGCCCCTCCCAGCTCCTCCTAGAAAGTGGACATCTTTCATTGCAACCCCCTATATCCTCCAACTTCCTCTTTTCATTGCTGGGAGGGATTTTAAGGCAGGAGGCTCAGCTTAAAAAGTGGTCATTGCAATGGCTACAGCCCCTTTGGCTCCTTTCTGTTTTCCCTTCTGGTCCTTTCCCAGATGCCACACCAGGTTTCCTGGGATCCTCAGAGACTATAACCAGTGACTTCCAAAGTATTAACCAGGACGTGATTTAATTATGTATGATATGCTTGATACATGTGATGCAAGCATATCATTTAAATTTTATTCTAAAATGAAAAGTAGCCCTAGCCTGTTTGGCTCAGTGGGTAGAGCATCAGCTTGCAGATGAAAGGTCCCAGGTTTGATTCCGGCCAAGGACACATGCCCAGGTTGTGGGCTCGATCCCAGATGGGGCATGCAGGAGGCAGCCCATCAATGATTCTCTCTCATCATTGATGTTTCCTTCTCTCTCTTTCCTCTCCATTCCTCTCTGAAATCAATAAAAATATATTTTTAAAAAATAAATCAAATGAAAAGTAGATGTTGTAATAAAGCAGATTTTAACCAGCTGTAATAAGCAAGGGTTTAGTTTTGACTTGATTCCATTAGGCAAATCTATATATAAAAGGCTAATATGCTAAGTGTCCATCTAGGTCAGTGGTCGGCAAACTGCGGCTCGGCAAACCGTGGCTCACGAGCCACATGCAGCTCTTTGGCCCCTTGAGTGTGGCTCTTTCACAAAATACCAGCTCTTCCACAAAATAATGACTTCTGCACATGGGCCACAAAGTTTCAATCGCACTGTACGTGCGCGCCCGCATGTGGTATTTTGTGGAAGAGCCACACTCAAGGGGCCAAAGACCAGCATGTGGCTTGTGAGCCACAATTTGTCAACCATGGGTCTAGGTCAGGGTTGGGCAAACTTTCTGACTCGAGGGCCACAATGGGTTCTTAAACTGGACCGGAGGGCCGGAACAAAAGCATGGATGGAGTGTTTGTGTGAATTAATATAAATTCAAAGTAAACATCATTACATAAAAGGGAACGGTCTTTTTTTTTTGTTTTATCCATTTCAAACGGCTGGATCCAGCCCGCCGGCCGTAGTTTGCCCACGGTGTTTTTTTTTTTTTTTTTTTTTTTTTTTAGTTTTATTCATTTCAAATGGGCCAGATCTGGCCTGCGGGCCATAGTTTGCCCACGGCTGGTCTAGGTAATGATGTTCGTACCAATGTCCCGCTTCCTCTCCCTAGCGACTAGCCTCCTTGCAGTTTCTTCAGCCCAGGAACACGACTTGGTTTATAGCCAAGTGGAAACATTTCACACTTTAACCAAATGTCTGTGAAGCGTTTTTCTGTACCTCATCTCATTTGATTCTCACAGAAGTCCTGGAGTAGGTAGATAGGAGACTCTGTTGAATCCTATTTTTTTATTAGCTGGAAAACGGAGATTTAGAAAGCTTAGAAACTTAACCCGGCTGAAAAAAAGTAAGAAATGGTGAACCTTGAAACTGACCCAGGACCACCTGCTTTAGTCCCTGTACCAGAGGGACTAATTAATTTCTTTTCAATGTGCATGAATCCATGTACTGGCCACTAGTAAGGCAATAATGACCTTTGATGATTATACACTACCTTACACTTTGCAGAGTGCCTCCCTAGCCTTTAGTTGCTTAAATTTCCCCAAGAATCCTCTTGGGGCTGACGGCTGTCAGGGAAGATGCCATCATACCCACCTTACAGGCAAGGGACCTGAAGGCCAACCAGGGTGAGTGTGGCTTAAAATCCTCATCTAGCCGAGGATCCATGGGTCAGGGCCCTTACTCTGCCTAGTACTGTACATACAAGGTGATGCACACCTTCTGCAGGAGGATAAACAAAGGCAAAAGGGACTTTGGAGGGAATGAGAAGATGAAATTGGCCAGGCATTGGCTGGAGGCAGGGATTTTCATTCTGGTACCAAGAATATATTCAGCAAGTTCAAGGGGAGCTCAGAGATAATACACCAGACCCAGTGTGCCACCACTTTGAGGTGTGAGGAACAAATGAGTGAGGGGATAATTCTGCCCAAGGGTGGAGGGGGAATTATAGGACCATTTGCAGTGGGCTTTGCAGTACATGTAAGAGTTTGTAGCGGGGGGAAGGTGGTAATGGGAGGAAGAAAACCAACATTTGTAGAGAACTTACATGGGCCATACATCTACATTATACACCAATCAGTGGATTTTCCCAACAACCTAGTGAGGTGCTGGTGGTAATACAATGGGGCCTTGACTTACGAATGTCCCGACTAACGAGTTTTTCGAGATACGAGCCGTCTCTTGGCCGATTTTTTGCTTTGAGTTGCGAGCTAAAATTTGGGTTACGAGCCAGCTTCAGATACCCCACTGCTAGTTGGCGCAGCGAACGTCACAGTAAACGTCACAACATCAGCCCTGCATCACGTGTCTCACTCGTTCACTTTTGATTTGACATATGAGTGATTTGAGTTACGAGCTCCATCATGGAACGAATTAAACTCGTAAGTCAAGGCCCCACTGTACTAGTGATGATAATAATAATTATTATTATATCCTGGATTTGATGCTTATAGCATCCCATGAATTACCTCATTTAATCCTTAAAGTGCCACTGTAAGTGCTATCAGCCCATTTTATAGATAAGGAAAGAAAAGGTTTAACTAGCTTCCCAAATTCACCCAACTGCTCAGGGACAGAACTGGTATTTGCCCTCCAGCTTTGACTCCATGGCACCCCAGCCTGGTAAGCAGAACCCACTTCTGCCAGGTGACCTAATGGATGTAGGCCTTTCCTTTCTGAATTACTCTGTCTCAGGGCTGGCATCAGCCAAAGGCAACTTCAAAGTCAGTAGATTTCAACTGGCATGACGGGGCTCCCTTGCCCGAAAGCCTCAGGCCTGCTGTCTCCTATGAGGCGGCTTGAAGGCAGAGCCCTACATCGAACTCTCCCCCCTCACCTGGGTGGCTGCTCTGCTTCCCACCTGGCTTTCCTGCCCCTATGATCACATCACTGGCCCACTTGTCACCTTCATTCAGCCTTGGCCTATGAGGCTCTTCGTAATCCAGCACAGCTAGCTGCCTCTGCTTCCACTGTGTCCTGCTTCACCCCTGTTCTCCCCAGATAACCTGTGAACAACCCATGTCTGACTTCACAGCTTCACAGCCAGATTGCCCTCGGACTGCAATATGCTCTTATCTCTCTTTGCCTCTCCACCTGGCAAACTCTTGTATGTACTTTAAGGCCCAGTTCAGATGTTCCAGTGACTCTCTCTCTACCCTGAGGCAAAATTAACTACCCCTTCACTCCTCTGGGATCTAGTTTTTTCACAGAGCATAACATAGTAGGCATCTGTTACTCTCCCTTGCAGCCTCTCTCACCACTTCTTTTGATAACAATATCTAGATTTTCCTCTGGGGAATCATCTTTGGGCAACGGTGAGCCTGTGACCAGCAATACCTCATCTTGGTCACAGAGCTTTAATCTAGGGAGATACAATTCCAGGCCTTTTGGTGGAACAACTGGGGAAAAGCTCTCTTCCTGTGGGGATTAATAGCAGTTGGGTATTACTGGTCTGGAGAGGGCCTGCCTAAGAGTGAAGCTAACAGAGAGAGGGAAGCAGAACCAAGAGATGGAGAGAATACGAGGTCCTGATGACATCCTGGGATCCAGCTATGCCTGAGGCCAATCACCTTCTATTTCTTTTTTTTTTTTTTAATTAAAATTTGTGATCCTTTACATTTCTCCTCTTCCCATTACTGTTATTTTTGCTTAAACTAGTCTGACGTATTTCTGTTGCTTCAGCTAGTTTTTCTGACCAATAGCCATAATCCTTGGTTAGTGTTACTTTCATGTACTAGATTGTGAGCCTTTTCAAGGCATATCCAATCATCTTTTTAATCCTCTGTGACTAGCACAGGACCATCACATAGCAGAAACAAAAAATATCAGAAGAGTGAAGGAATGAATTGGATTCTGCCAAGAGCTATGGAAAGATACAAGGAAATAGAAGAGATTGTTTCTGCCTTCAAGGGGCTTATAGAATAGAAGTAATCAAGTGAAAATAAGGTCATTAGTGTGGGCCCTACTGAAACATGACTGCTGTCCTTAAGATAAGGGGACATGCGGACATACATAAACGTACAGGAAGAATGCTGTATGAACATAAAAGTAGAGATCAGGGTGATGTGTCTACAAGCCAAGGAACAGCACAGAAGCCAGGGAGAAGCCATAGAACAGTCCCCTTCACAGTCCCCAGAAGGAACCATCCTGCCAACGCTTTGATCTGAGACTTCTAGCCTCCAGAACTGAGACAATACATTTCTGCTATTTAAGCCACCCAGTTGTGCCACTTGTTATAACTGCCCTGTGTACACCAGTACCAACCCAGGTGCTCATCATATCCTTCAAGGACTGGCTCCTACAACCTCTCGGGCCTGTCTCCAGCCCTCACACTCCCCTCTGCCCTCAGGCCACACTTACCTCCTCTCAGTTCTAGAAGGTGCCCATCGTGGAGCCTTCACTCGACTGTTGGGAATGCTCTCCCTTATTTGTGTTGTGTTGAAACCTACCCATCCTTCTGGTCCCAGCTCATCCTCTGGGCACTTTTCACCTATTCAGCCGACTGTGTGGCACCAGAGACCCAGTGGGAAACAGGACGGATGTAAGCCAGAGAGGAGTCAAAGACCAGAAACAAAAGAGTGAATATGACAAAATTTAGGTGTGGTAGTGCTGTAACAACTTGAAATGGGGTGGTGTGCTA
>NW_006286675.1:2164682-2174656 GCF_000327345.1 Myotis davidii | reverse complement strand
CGGGGGGGGGAGAAGAGGGGAGGAGCCCGCTGGGGTCAGGGTAGGCCTTGACTAGAAACATCTCAGGAAGGTCTCAGTGACAAGAAGGACCAGCATGATGAACTGACACCCACCTCCACCTTCCCTAGGTACTCTCAAGGCACCATGCATTTTTCCTTCAAACTCCTACCCCTGTTGTCATTTCCTACCTATCTATGTGACTATTTGATTGATACCTGAGACCCCCACTGGATTACAAGCTCCCTGCATCAGGGAGCATGCTCATTTTGCTTACCACTGTCTGGCACAAAAGATGGCACTCAGTTAATACTTGCAGAATTGATTATTCCTGCTTCAAGATAGGGTAATGAATTCCATTTTCTGCTTGGGGCAGCTTAGGTAGCAAAAGGTTAACCACACCTTTTTGGCCCTGGAACTGTATGAGGGAGTGCTTTTCAGAGGCAGTTTTGCTGGCAAATCCCCTAGCAAGCCCAATGTAAAGCCCAAGAATGTTCTGGAAGGGAGCAGGAAGGCAGAGGCAGGGACTTGGTGTCTAGGGGACGGTATCAGCTGCAGGAACTCGCTTCCCTCCCTGATAGACTGCGATCCCAGGCCAGTAGATTTGGATCCATCTGCAGCATGGGGCTCTGAAGGCCTGGAAATGGGTTCTGTTGGCTAAGCAGAATTTTCCAGCCCCCAGCTGAGAAGCTGGAGAAGGTGGCTCCCTGCTAATTTCATTTTCCTAGCTCACTAGCTTGGCAAGGCCTCAGTCCTCTAGCTGCAGTCTCGTGGAGCCTCAGACCCAGCTCTTTAGCCAAAGAAAGAAAGCTGTGACTCACCAGAAAATTTCATTGCTATTTTCTGGAGATATATATATATGAAAGTTCTCGCATTATGCCTTAGCTCAGCAGCTTCCACCTGCTGCATCGATGCTCACATGCTAGACTGGAAAAGTAGAAAAGCTGTTCAAGATGTGCCTCAGAAGAGAGAACGCAGGTCCCGGTTCATTCTGACGTCCTCCAAAAGTGGGGCTACAGCAGGAAAAGATGGCTCTCAGGTCCAGGGGGATCTCGCTTTCCAAAAGAACAAGTAACCTCCTAAAAAGGGAAGGACAGAACTGAAGGTCCCCAAAGGCCAGTGTCGGGCTCTGCCATCGGTGCTTCTTTCTGTGGTTCCCAAACAATCCATAAGGCCAACAGGATGGTGAGCCATGTGCTGGTCCTGTAGGTGCAAGACCCTGCACCTGCCCCCTTCTACGCCTTGCTTTCTGGGCTGCAGCCCCACTGGCCTTTATTCGGTTCCTTGAATTCACTGAGTTTCCTGCCCCTCCGTGAGCCTTTGCCCATTCTGTTCCCTCTGCCTGGGACTAGCTCCCCCTTAGTCCCTGCTCCTGAACCTCTTCCCCTGCTCCCTCTTAACTCTTTCTTCAGAGCCCAGCCAAGAGACCCCTTCCTCAGGGACACTTCAGTGACCCCTGAAGTCAGGTCAGGTCCCATGTGTCAAGGGCTCTCATGGCGCCGTGCTCTCCTCTCTAGCACTTTCTGCAGCTCAACTTCACACACATTGGCTGAGACCTCTGAGGGTTCTCACCGCCCCCACTAGACTGTGAGCTCCATGTTGGCTTTCGTGTTTGTCTTTCTAGCCCAGGCATATCCATCTGGATGTTGCATAAGCCCTATAGACTTGTCATGTTCAAATAAAACTCATTGTCTTCCCTCCCAATCCCTCTGCTGACCTGCGACTCCTCTTCTCAGAAAATGCCACTTCTTCTCTCTCCAGGGCTGAGCCTGGAAAACTTGAAAGTGGTCTCCCTCCCAACTGCAGCCCTCACCCCATTCAGTCTCCAAGACCAGTCAGTTTACTACCGAAGAATTTCATGGACCCCCTCATCTTCTCTCTCGGCTCCTGCGAGCCCATCCTTCTCATGGTAGCCAGAATGAGAGTGAAAATTCAATTTTACTCTTTCACTCCCCTGCTCCAAATCCATCCGATGGCTCCCCACCAACCTCAGAACAAAGCTCAAACTCTCTAATGGGACTTAAAGGCCCTTGTCTGTGTGCCCTCTGCCTAATTCTCCAACCTCGTTTTTCAGTCCCGGCCCCACCCCCACTCCAGAACACCACGCTGAAACCCCCCTCAGCTATGTTCAACTCACCAACATGCTCTCTCTAGCCTCTGTCGGGGCCTTTGTTCATTACATTTCTTCACCTTGAAAGCTCTGCCCTATAAAACCATTCCGGCCTTTAGTTCTCAGTCTAGAATCTGCTTCCTCTAGGAAGCCATCCATGTCTACCTCACCACCACCTCCTTTGCTCCACAGCCTCCTTCTCATCACTCCACGAATGAGACTGTATTATCGGCTTGTTTCCTTGTGTGTTCCCCTCACTCAAGTGGAAAGCTTGTGGGATCAGGGTCTTGCCTGCTCTGGTGTCTGCTGCATCCACAGCATCCAGTGGTGCCTGGCACATGTGCACAGACAGGCAGTGCATGACTGAAAGCTTGAATGAGCCAGGACCTTCGTCTTCCCAGAAGCTGCTCACTTGGACAAGTCCTTGGTTGCTTTCAGGTGGCTTTCTCCTCCTCGCCTCCACTCATTCTGCCTCCCCTGGTAATTCCATCTAAGGCTGTATTGCATCCTGCCCACAGCTTCTCATAGGAAAGTACTGTCTTTTCTGCTCTTTCTCTCATACAGTCTCCCTGACCAGGTGGCCTAATTAATGGTCCCTGAGCCATCCAAGAACTTCTGCACCCTTTAAAGATCTTTTTCCTCCCTCCACCCCCAAAACTCACCTTCTGGCTGTGACTTCCATAAATTTTGCACATTTAATTCCCTGATGCTATTCAGTTCTCAAATCCCAGGCTGAGATAAGCCCCCAAAGTAATTTAGGTAACAGCTTAATTATCTCATCTCTCCTTTACTCTAATCTGTCCATTTCCGTCGCCACCTAGGAAGCAGTGAAAAATGGGATCTGTAAATAGGTTTCTGCCCAAACCTATTTCTTCCCTTGAAGTTCTTATCTTGGTTCATGTCAACAGCATCCACCCAATCACCTGAGAACTGAACCTTAAAATCACCATCTATCCCTCCCTCATACCCCCTACTCTCTTTCCAGGATGAATCCAAGATCATCTGCTCTCTTATTGAAGAGTCTCTGAAATTCAGCCTTCTCTGGCCACCTCCCAGGCCCTTATTATCTCTATTCCCTTGGACTAAGTTCACCTTCTGACTGGTCCTCTGGTTTCCAGCCCCATGCCTATGCCCATCCACCCATCTACCATCTACTCATTTATTTACCCATCCACCCACCCATATATCTACTCACCCATCCACACATCAATCCACTCACCCATCAACCCAGCCACCCACCTATTCATCCATCCATCCATCCATCCACCCATCCATTATCCTTCCTGGAATTCAATACCCCTCAGCCTCCCATCAACTCCTTACTCTGTCTCCCCAGCCAATCCTCTCCTACCGCATTTGGAATTCTTGCTCTACTGAGTTACTTCTCTTTGTATCCATGGTTCCCTCTGTCTATAATTCCAGCTTTCTCTGCCTCTCTATTTGGAAAACTCTTAACCATTCTTGAAGACCCAGCATGAATGTGACCTTTTTTTATGGGTCTCTCTTCCACAGCATCTCCTCTGTATCAGGCACATCGTTGGGCACTGGGTGTGGTCACTAAAACAGAAACAGTCTTTGCTCTGAAATAATTTACAGGTGAGCAGGGGATGGAAACTCCTTAAGGCAGACATTCTCATGAGTGTGCATCAGAATCACCTGGAGGGCTGGTTAAAACACATATTCTGGGCCCATCCCAGGGTTTCTTATTAAGTGGTCTGGAATGGCCCTGCATTCCAATAAATTCCCAACTGCTGCTGTTGGTCCTGGGATCACACTTTGAGAACCTGGGTCTTGGAGTGTGGTCACAGGCATGCTCTCTGGAGAGGTATCATTTAAACAGACCTAGAGGAAGAGAAGGACCAGTCATGACAAAAGCAGGGGCTAACATATTCCAGACGGAGGGAGCAGCATGAGTGAAGGCCTCAGGTGAAAAGAGCTCTGAAAGCCAGGAGAGCACAGGAGGGCGACACCTTCTCCAACTTCTCACGCAGAACGGACACTCTATCACCTTCCACTGTAACCTTTTTCTTCTGCTTCTACCACTTGACAAGGAGACTCTCCAAGCCAGGTCTGTGTCACATCCCTCCCAGGTCCACCTGAGGCCTGACAAGGAAGTAAAGGCCGAGGGATTTGGGTTGGGTGGTTGAATTTTAGTGTTCTGGCTTTTTCTCTAGGCTATAAGCAAAGGAGAAATATGTTTGTTTCTCCTAAGCAGCATGTCTCCTCCCTTTTTCTTAGGCAGCTTCCAATATATCTGTCCTCTAAACCAAATTCCCTGCTCCCAAATTCCTGCGACTTTACAGATTTTTAACCCACTTTGTAACAGAAAGAAAATGCCTCTATGTCGAGTGGCAGAGGCTCCACCTACCCTCCCCAAGCCCAGGGTTTGGGCGGGGTGAGGGTGCAGGGTGCTGTGGGAGCTCAGAGGCCCTCAGGTTGCACCCTCCAGCACTTGCATTTGGCTTTGAGAGGATGATGTGGTCAAAGTAAGAGTCAGCAGACTTCCCCTCCTCAAAAACACTGATAGTGGGAGGCTGAGAGCATAACCATGGCCAGCCCTCATAGGTGCCCCACCCTTAGGGCACGTGTGGAGCAAGGCAGGCCTGGGGGACCCTGAGCTGACCACCTTCAGGTAGAGGATGGGACTCTCCCCCCACATCCTGCCTTTCCAACATCTCCTTCATACCCTGGAAAGCAGAGTAAGGGAAGGGACAGTCAGAGGGCAAGATGGTAACATGGGACTATGGGTTTGATTTTGATTCTAATTGCAGTTCCCCTTTTCTTTGTGAAGAAACTATATATCTATATCTATATATATCTATATCTATATCTATCTATCTATCTATCTATCTATCTATCTATCTATCTATCTCCTTTGCTAAGGCTAACAGAGGGGTCTTTAAGAGAAACATTCCCCAATTTCTTTTTTTGGAACCATCCCATTTCCCAAGCTCTGGGAAACAGTGGCATATAAATCCGTGGTTCTCAGACTTTAGTATGAATTAGCATTCCCTGGAGGGTTTGTTAAAACGCACATCGCTGGGCCTGTCCTCAGAGTTTCTGATTCAGCAGGTCTAGAGAGGGGCTTAGGAATCTACACTTCTAACAAGACCCCAGGTGCTTCGGCTGTTGGTGGCCTGAGGACCACACTTTGAGAAACCCTGTTTTAGCACAATGCCCAGCCAGAAGATGCTAAGAATCTGTCCATCATTACAGGACAAAGATGTTCTCCTCTTACATGTACTTTACTCAAAGTAGCTTTCCTTAACCCCACCTCCCAAATACAGAAGAAGGAAAAGGGAAGTGTTCATATTTTGTTTTTTCAACTGCATAGTTCTAGAACTCAGACAAATACAGGCAGCCCTCAGGTTACATCGGAGATCTGTTCCTACAGCATGACGTAACTCGATTTTCGCCGTAAGTCCGAGCTCACCTACATAAGCACCTACGTCACTCACATGGAGCACATACACAGCAGTAATGAAGTGAAACAGTAAAAAAAAAAAAACCCAATAAAACAAAGATAACAATTCCTGGCCTTTACTTGTGGTAAATAATAAAAAACATAAAGCACATATGTACATACGTCAAAATAACGGAACTTTTAAAAAATATATATATAAATATTGTAAATGGGAGATGGCGACGTAACCACAAAAGGATGTAAGTCGAGTCCGATGTAACCCGAGGACTGCCTGTATTTCAAACACATCTGGTTTCATATTCCTTAGCCCTGGGGTGGGTAGCTTCTTCCCAGAAGGGAGAGATGCATGTAGCAAATGCCATATGCAATGGGAGAGTAGATGGGATAGGGCTCAGAGTCAAAGACCTAAGTTTTGGCCCCAGCACTGCTCTGTGACCTTGGGAGGATCACTTCAGCTTTCACAGTATCCGTTTCCCCACCTGTGAATGTGTTAGAATAAAACCGAGCTGGAAGGGCCCCATGAGGGTCAGAGAGCCACGGTGAGTGATCCTGCAGAACACTGTCTGGATGACAGTTCCAACAAAGCCAACCTGAGCATCTTGGTTTCCACAGGAAGGACCAGTACCTCCTCTCACCCGTGAACTGCTGGTATCTGGTCCTGCATCAGACCAGGCGGGAGAGCCGAGACCATGCCACCCTCAATGACATCTTCATGAACAACGTCATCGTCCGCCTCTCACAGATCAGTGAGGATGTCATCAGACTCTTCAAAAAGGTGGGTAAGCAGGCCACCTGACCTGCCTGGGTTTCTCCTGTCTGTGCTATTCAGGGTGGGATGTGGTTTGGGGACATGAGACCAGGAGGGCAGTTGTGTTGAGGGTGTAAGGGGCGGAGAGCTGGACTTGGCATTCCAGACCCTGAGTTTGAATCCTGGATATGAATGGTGGCTCAGCCACTTCAGCAACCACCACAGAAATAAAAACCTTTTCATGATAAAATAAGTAATACATGTTCATTGTAGGAAATATGGAAAAATGAACATGAGTACAAACAAAAATTAAAATCACCTGCAATGTTATCAGCAGTAGTCACTTTGGGCAGCAGTAGTCACTTTGGGGTCATAGGTATTTCTAGGAGTGCTCATATTTACACATTTTCCAGTATACATATGCATTTCCCCCAATCAGGTCAGCCTGCATATATGATTTTGCTATCTGCTTATGTCACCTAAAAATTATATAACACTTTATTACAGAATTTTCCCATGTCAATAAATACATTTCTACTAGAGGCCCAGTGCACAGGAGGCAGGGGGGTGTCCCTCAGCCTGGCCTGCACCCTCTCCAATCAGGGACCCCTGGCCTGCACCCTCTCACAATCCGAGACTTCTAGCTCCTAACTGCTCACCTGCCTGCCTGCCTAATTGCCCCTAACTGCTTCTGCCAGACAGCCTGATCGCCCCCTAACCACTCCCCTGCTGGCCTGATTGACGTCTAATTGCTCCCCTGCCAGCCTGATCGCCCTCAACTGCCCTCCCCTGCTGGCCTGATCTTGCCCCCAACTGCCCTCCCCTGCTGGCCTGGTCGCACCTAACTGCCCCTCCTTGCAGGCCTGGTTGCCCCCAACTGTCCTCCCCTGCCGGCCATCTTGTGGCAGCCATCTTGTGGTGGCCATCTTGTGATGATGACGCATGTGACACCACCTAGTCTTTTATTATATAGGATAACATTTTGAATGATTAACAACATTTCATTATATAATATACCCTAATTTATTTCACCAATCAGTGTCTTATTGTTGAACACTCGGGTTATTCCATTCTTTTACTCTTCTAAACAGTGCTTCTGTGAGCAATCTTGTATATACACCTTTGTCACATTCACTTCTGTTTCCTAGGATCAGTTTCTACAATGGGAATTTGGGGGTCCAAAGTTTACTTATTTTTAAGTCTTTTAACAGACTGCTCAGTTGCTTTCAGAAAGGATTTACCCATGTTTATGGCCCAGAAGCCAAGTGAAAGGAGCAATCATGGTTTATGCCCCAGGCCTCTGTATCCCAAGCCCCTTGCACAGTGCCAAGCAGGCACCAGCTGCTGCGTACATGCCTGTAGCACTGAACTCACTTCGGTGAACTTCAGTTTTCTCATTTGTGAAGTGGGCAAGTCATTTAGTCTTCATGAGCCTCATCCTCTCTGTCTTGCAAATGGGGTGAAGACCCACTACTTCCCAGTGGCAGTGTGAGGGCTAAAAGAAACAATGCATGTGAAGGGGGAAGGTGTTGAGAAGTGGTTCAGGGTGTAGGTCTTTGGCTCCACAATTCTTGAAATTCCCAGGGTCATAATCCTGGTCCCATCATTAGCTTTCCATCATTAGTCTGCGGTTTGTTCCTTATGCTCTTTGTGCCTCATTTTCCTCATTTATGAGGTAGGGATAGAAATACCCACTGGGCAAGGCGGAGGATTAAGAAGGTTTTTAATCCCACGTAAAGCGTGGAAAACAGCACCTGGCGGCTAAGTGCTCATGAAAGCTGGCTGTCGTTATAGGAATGTGAGAGACTGTTACTACTAAAAAAATCTAGCTTATCTCTTCTTGCCAGTTGCCAATTTTAGGGATTGGGTGACCTGGGATTGCTAGGAGCACAAGGAAGAGGACAAGCTGGTTTGAAATATAAAAACCTCTCCGTGGTCTGTATTAGCATTGTCCACTCTGAGGATGACTTCTGTAGCAAAATTGTCATCATAGGCTAGTTCCCCTCTTCCACACAGTGTGATCTGGTGTCCTCCCGGGGCCCTGTTAATGAAACATAGTCTAACTTTAATACTTACATAAGCAAACATAATTAGAATGGTAAATACAGTACAATAAAAAAAATTCACACGGCGCTTTGCAAAGCCACACTGAAGTGATTCAGATCCCTTGGTCCCATCACAAGCCTCTGCCTGCTGCCACTGTCACATCTTTTTTCCTGGGTGGGAGTGACTCAAAGAGAAAAGATCATCAGGGCCTTTAGGAAATGAAGGGTCCCCCCCCCCCAGCCCCCCAAGAGCTGAGCCGAGGGGACAAGTGAGATAAATCTTTTCAGTTCTCATTTAGGCTGACAGCAGCCTCACTTGTGATGGAGGTTAACAGGGTGGAAAATAATGAAAAAATGTCTACAGCTGAGCTCCTGGCTGCCTTGTTACCAGGTCTGTGCCTGTGGAACAAAGGCAGCATCCCAGCCCCCGTGGGCTGGGGGAGAGATGGGGACAGGGCCTCGCTGGCTGAGCTAGCACAGCACGGCCTGTTTGTGTCACATCAGTTATAGATAATCTTGGCACCGAGACTGCACTCCTTACGTAATAACAGTTCCTGCAGGCCTCAGAATGACTGCAGGGCTGGTCTCTGGTCAGACTGGGGCATGGGCTCGTCACTCACCCATTTTATAGATGAGGAGGTAAAGCTTGAGAAGCTGCAAGGAGAACCCAGATTTGGTAACTTTGGGCCTGTTGTCATCACTGGCAGGAGGCAGCATGGCTGGGCTGTGCAGTCTCTCAGAAATGCCTCTCACTGATGCCTGACCCTGGGCAAGTCTCCCTGAGCTTCAGTTTTCTCATCTGGGAAGTGGAGATGGTGACGATGTCTCCCTCAGGGGCCTGTTTGGAAGAGTAGATGTAAGCCAGAAGTCCTTCCTGGTCTCAGACCTGGGAGAGCTGCCTTGACTGACAGCTTCTCGCTGATGGCAAGATGCTATTTAACTCAATACCTACTTTTTCATGATTCTCCATTTTCCCTCTTGTAGTGGACTCTATTCTCATGACTACTGGTAGAGGAAACACTTCAAATTCCAGAAGCCACTCTAGGATTCGTCTAATCCAGTGGTCGGCAAATTGTGGCCCCTTGAGTGTGGCTCTTCCACAAAATACCACATGCGGGTGCGCACGTACAGTGCGAATGAAACTTTGTGGCCACACTCAAGGGGCCAAAGAGCCGCATGTGGCTCGCGAGCCGCAGTTTGCTGACCACTGGTATAGGGTGTCCCAAAATTCACGCAAAATTTGAATTTTACGCCATTTGTGCCGTAAAGTGTTGCCAACGGAAAAAAAAGATAGTGTGACAGCTGACAGTTCAGGGTTATTAAAAATGGAGCACTACGTGAAAGAAGAATGCGTTTTCATTGTTGAGCAATAGTTTAAAAATAATGAAGGTTTGGCAGCTACAGTTCGCAATTTTCGTGCAAAATATGGTCAGAATAGTGATTTAACTTCATCAACTGTGAATAGATTAATTAAAAAATTTAGGGAGACTGGATCAATTAGTGATTTTAAACACTCTGGCCGTCCTTCAACAAGTCGTTCAACACAAAACATTGAAGCTGTTCGTGAGTGTTACTGAGGGTCATGCAAAACGGTCATGGAAAATTTCAACAAAAGAGTGCGTATGTGCCAGGAAAGCAAGGAGGGGCATG
>NW_006286675.1:2145529-2146128 GCF_000327345.1 Myotis davidii | reverse complement strand
CTTCCTTCCTTCCTTCCTTCCTTCCTTTCTCTCTCTCTCTCTCTCTCCCCCCTTTCCTCCTCCTTTCTTACCATCTGTCTGTCTACACATCTATCCATTCATCCATCCATCATCCACCCATCCATCTACCTGTGGAAATCAGCCTGTCTCCCTCTTTTGGTTTTGTTTTCCTCTGTTCTGCTTTCATGATCAGGCAGGTTTCTCCTATTGGTCACAAAGATGGTCTCCCCACCCAGCCCCACTGTAAGTTCATTTTCTATCAGCTTAGCGCCCCCTAGTGGAAAGAGACGTGCCCTTTCCAGTGTGTCCAGCAAAGCCCAGGGCTGTCTCTTATTGGCCTGTCTGGAATCATGAGGTCTCATCACTGTGGCCAGGTTAACATAATGTTACTAATTGGCCAGGCCTGGGTCTCATGCTCACCCTCAGGTGGAGCCTGGTTTTATTTTCCCATCAACCACATGGACTGAAGGTGGGGAGGGGAATTGGGGGTATTTCCTCAAAGAAAATCAGGGAGCTGTTCTAAAAGAAGGAGGACTAGATGATCCTAGGCAGAGAAAAACAACAGATGTCCACTGAGGAGTCACTGGGGAGAATAAGGA
>NW_006286675.1:2136820-2145186 GCF_000327345.1 Myotis davidii | reverse complement strand
AACTTCGTGGCCACACTCAAGGGGCCAAAGAGCCGCATGTGGCTCGCGAGCCGCAGTTTCCCGACCACTGGTCTAATCAAATGGACTTATGCATGCAGGTGGCCCTTGCTTTAAGTGTGAGGTATGGATCCACCATAGCAGAATGGAAGTGGATGAGATCTTGGAGGTCATTGTGGGGATCAGGACTCTTATGGTTTTGAACAATGGAAACCCAGCTCAACCTGCTTGAGGGAAAAGGGGGATTTACCAGCTCTCTAGAGCCAAGCTTGGTTCAGGCCTGAGGGGCTTCAAGAGCACAAAGAAATTCAGTTTCTCTGGCAACTGTGCTCCACCCCTCCTCCCCTTTTTAGGGGAGACAGTGAAGGGCTCTTTTGTAGTCAATCTCTCCATGTGATGACCAGATGGCCCCTTGCAGCTTCAGGCTTCAAAAAGGAAGTGAGAGCTCCTTTCCCTCCAGAATTGGGTCTTATGGGCTCTGATTGGCTCAGTGTGGGTCACATGAACATGCCTGTCGCTGTACCTGTGGCTGGGGGATGCATGTGGACTGACCAGGCCTGAGAAACACATCTACCCCTGAAGCCAAATGTACACTCAGCTTTACCTGATGCATGGGACGGAGAATGGGTGAGGGGTGGTTCTCCAGGAAAAACTGAGGTGTGGTAAATCATTCAGCATCTACCAGGCCGCTGTTCCAGTCCTTCATCAACCTCTATAAGAGTGATCATCCTCCCTCTGTTAGATCAACCTCAATAAAGGACATTCATTACCTCTCAGGACGGCTCATTCCATTTGGGGACAACTGTGACCAATACAAAATTCTCCCCATTGTTGAGATGAAATCTTATAGGGCCTGGTCATACCCTTGAGGGCCACATAGGTCAGATCCACATGGAAACCTGTGAATTTCTCAGACACAGAAATCATGATCACTCACCCAGGTCTTTCAAAGCTCTGGGTAAACATCCCAGGTTCCTTCACTTGTCCCTCAGTCAATCTCCGGGTCTTCTCTGACCTACAGAACTTAATATTCAGGACCATTCAGAACACTCTAGGGAGGTCTGACCAGCTGAGATTAGAGCAGGGCTATGTTGACTCTTCATTTCTAATAATGAAATCTATGAAGGCATTTTGCCTTTTTCATGACAGTCTCATCACATGGTTGACTCACTGAACTCTTAGTTCAAATTCCCAGGTATTTTTGTCCAACTGGTTTTTAATCTAGCCTGTGAATTCTGCACTCATTTTTTTTTAATATTTGCCCTTTTAAAATGTTATTATATTTGATTAAGGTCAAAGGGGATCAGTGTCCTTATTTAAGTGATTTTTCAAGCATCAATAGGGTAACTTTTCCAAGCAGTTCTAATTCCTCCTTTGTGGGAAAAGCTTGTTCTATAACTTCTCCATGTCTTCCTTCTTGGTGTTACCTTCTTTTATGTGCCAATTCTTTGCCTCTATTTTTGATTCTTCTCTACCTTCTTAGTGGAGAGATGGAAAGTGTAGCAGAGAATTGGGAATGAGTTACAATTAAGGTGACTCTTGATTTGGGTGTTGAAGGATGGGTAGGAGTCTGCCAAGTAAGGAAAGGAAGTTGAGAGTTCAGTATTAGGAGAAAGGCAAGAGCACAGTGGCAGTCCAAGGCAACTCAGAATGGAAGCTGCAAAATGGTGGTCCACAGCTGGGGGATGCAGTCTGTTTGACCCTCACTATGTTAAAATTAACATTTTAAAATTGCAGGATTTCATGTAAAAATTGGGATTTTGTGTTTCTCTTAAAAAATCAGAAGCTCTGCCAATACCAGATCCATGAGGGTTCATAGTTGGCAGTACTTGGCTGGATCTGAGTAGCTGCTGGCCCTTTTAGCTAGGGCACACTCTCTCCATTGCCCCATGGTCCCTGCTGTTGTCCAGTGTATGACACCGACTTGGCTCCTTTATTTTGCATCCCTGGCCCTTTATTGTTTGAGTTTGTGGCCTTATCTTTTTTTTTACATATCAATAGTCACTTTATTTTTTAAAATAATTCCTTATTGTTGAAAGTATAACATATGTCCCCTTTTTTCTCCCATTGACCCCCTCCTGCCCCCTTCCGACCCCCACCTCAGGTCTTCAGCACCCTGTTGTCTGTGTCCATGAGTTATGCATATATGCATACAAGGTCTTTGTTACCACCCACCCACCCTCCCCGCCTTCCCTCTGAGATTCCGCACTCTGTTCCAGGCTTTGAGTCTCTGGATCCACTCCGCTCATCAGTTTGTTACTTAGATTTGTGGCCTCATCTTTAAACATTATCTACCAGTGGTTGATTTGTGAATTCTTTAGAATCACCTGGAGGGCTTGTTACACATGGATTGCTGGGCCCCACATTGAAGGATTAGTTTCAGATTCAGTAGGTCTGAGAGAAGCCTGAGAATCTGCATTTCTAACAAGTTTCCAGGCCATGTTGATGCTGCTGGTCTGGGGACCACACATGGAGAACGACTTACCTAGTCCAACCTCCTTGTTTTCCAGGTAAGGAAACTGAGGCTCCCCACCCCCCTCCGGTAACCCAGAGTCTGGCCCCAAGCACAGGTTTTGACTCCAGGTCTGGTACTGAACCCACTGCCCGCTGAGGTGCACCAGTGGGAGGTCTATCTGCATCCTGATTGCTCCTCTTCCCGCCCCAGCCGTTCCTGAGAATGGGCGCTGAAGCCCATTTCATTTCCAACCTCAGCTTCCTTAACAATAGCCACCCATTATTCTATGCTCTGATGCCTGCAGAATTTAATTACTTGCTGGGCAGTGAAGTGAATTTGATTGTTGGAAGCTGTGGTGTTCTGGAGGAAGCACTAATGAGGAAAGACTCTCAGCAGAGAAGAGGGGGCATGTGGGGGGCTTGCGTTTGAAAGCAGCCATTCACTGTGTGGCAATAAGGGCTTGGTCTTCAGTGAGCTTTTTCGTTCCCGCCTCGAAGATGTCTGTCGCATTTCATAAATAAATCGGGGCTTTTGTGTGCAATAATTGCTTTGCTTTGTAACCAAGATCAAAAGCACCAATGGCCTTGGATTCAAAGCCAAGTTTATTTTTTATTATTGTGTTGAAGGAGAAAGTGAGGGTTTGCATGCTGGAGGGTCCAGCTATGAGGCCTGGAGAGAGAGAGAGAGAGGGAGAGAAAGAGAGAGAGAGAGAGAGAGAGGAGAACAAGAACAAAGTGGGCAAACTGAAGGTATGAGGGACCTTCAGCCAGTCTCTACCACCTCCCAGGGATATGAAGTCCTGAACGCTCACTCTGCTAGTACAGCCTGCTGAGCTGGTCACTATCAGGCATTCCCAACTCATTGAATAGACATATATTAGTACTATCATGACAGTAGGTAAACAGTAATTACAGATAACAAACAATTAGTGCTTACTGTGTGCCAGGCTCTGGGCTAAGCATTCTTTAGACATTGAATTCTTAGAGAGCGATGCTGTCATCACTTAATTTTACAGAGGAGAATGCTGACACTGGTATAGGTGGAACTCAGACTGGAATCTAGATTTGTCTGAGTCCAGTGTCCAGTGGTAAAGGCATGTGCTGAAGACAGAGAAATGAGTCAGTCAGGATGCCCCCCCCTCAGGGAGCTCACAGTGTAGACAGATGTGTAGCAGTGATTCAAATGCAGCAGAGAAGAGAGGGGAGCTGGTTTAGAGGACTTCCTATCTGGGCTGGTGGGGTGCTATGAGGGAGTTTGGGGACGGTTTTATGTTAGAGAAGCAGCATTTGAAGTGATCCTTGAAGGATTAGTCTCTATCTCAGTAGGTTCCCCAGAAAGCAGATTCTGGGACAGTGATTACAATGCAGGGGTAATATTAGCAAGTACCACTGGGGTTCCCACCTGTAGAAGAAAACGGAGAGAAGCAGGAGTCAGCCAGTGGAGAAGTTGGGCCTTGGTGCAGTCGCAACGAAGGCCTCAACTGACTCCTTGGGGAGCTCTGAAGCTGGGGTGCCCTTCCGAGTTGTCCTGGGTTGTGGTAAGGAGATTGAGCGGACCTTTATACCCTCAAATTGTTCCCAGAAAGGGGTGTGGCCTTGGGCATGTGCCTCTTTAGCTGAGAAAGTTCATAAGGCTGACAGCCAGGGGTGTGTGCTGGCAGCATTCCTCACACCGGGGGGGGAATAAGTCCACCAGTCCTAAAGGGGATCTGGGTGTGCTTCACTGTGTCCACAACAGATATTCACAGATTCGGGAAAAGGGAGAAATGGGATTCCAGACCAAAGGAAAGGCCCGTGTGTTAGGCAGGAAAGTCTGGGCCTGTATCATGAGCAGGTCTGCCGGTATTGTAGTCTAGTGCAGTGGTTAGGGTTACGGACAGACTCTCTGGCTCAATTTCTGTTCTTCCACTCCCAGGCCATGTGAGCTCAGCCTAGTCCCTTGATCCTCTGAGTTTCTTCATTTTCACAATGGAGCTAATGACGGCCTCCTTAGTGGAGTTGTAAGATTAAAAAAATGACAATATAAAACCCTTACCTGGTACACAGTAAACAGTTCATAAATATTAGCTGTTATTGAGATGATTATTGAGACTTTGAGAAAGAACATAGTGAGAGTTAAGATTGAAGATGGGCCAAAACCGGTTTGGCTCAGTGGATAGTGCGTCGGCTTGCGGACTGAAAGGTCCCAGGTTCGATTCTGGTCAAGGGCATGTACCTGGGTTGCGGGCACATCCTCAGTAGGGGATGTGCAGGAGGCAGCTGATCGATGTTCCTCTCTCATCGATGTTTCTAACTCTCTATCTCTCTCCCTTCCTCTCTGTAAAAACTCAATAAAATATATTTTAAAAAAAAAGATTGAAGATGGAATAAAGGAATATTTTATTCATGGCACTCAGGTTAAATAGTCAGAAGTAAGAAAATGTGCTCAGGAAAGTACTCACAGATTAGTTCTAAATGATGGCAGTCTTACCTTTTCTTTGATAACCTTATTCTTCCATCTTGTCTTATTATATTGGTTAGGACCTCTGTCTGGTGCAGTGTGAAGGGAAACGGGAGAGAAGTGGTATTCTTGGCTTTTAAAAGGCATGCTCCTAACATTTCACCATTTAAGATACAAACTCTTAGCAAATTATAAATAAATAGGCACTTCCTTCGTCTGACAAACAATATTTACCAAAAACCAACAGCAAATATCATACTTGCTGCTGACAAGAGCTCAGCAAGATGGCTGGTTACGAGATCAAGATACAAAAATGAATAACGTGCCCGTGTCCCGCCACATTCAGTTAGAAAATGTAACTTAAGAAAGCATACATTAGAAAGTAAGAATGACTGAAAATTAATGCCGTTAATGCTACAAATTAGCTACGTCCTAGAAGATTTGATAAGTAATGCTTTCACTGTCATTTAGATATAAATATTTCATAATTTGCATTACAGTTTCTTCTTTGCCTCATGAATTATTCAGAATTAAGTTTATTTTAGTTTCAAACATTTTTCAAAGCTTTCACTTGCCTTGAGTTTCTAACTTTATTACACCATAATCATTTTTTTTAAAGATCTGTACGTTTTTGTTGAAGCATTTGCTGTGTCAGAGTACCAAGATTTCCCTAACATGATAGTCATCAAAGCAGGTGGTGCTAGAGCAGTGCCAGGTAAACTGACCTACAGGGCAGCTCAGAGCCCAGAAACAGCCCTCTCCACATGGGAACACAGTACATGGCAAAGGTGCACTACAGATCTGGGAAAGGGTAGAGTATTTAGGGCATGGGGCCGATTACATTGGTGGGTCATCCTTGTCTTGTTGTTTTAGAAAGTGATTTTACACACACACACACACAGACACACACACGCGTGCGCGCGCGCGTGCGCACACACATTTTTATATGGAGAAAATAAGACCTCTACCTCAGTTCACAAAAATATAGTCTAGATGGATTAACGTGCTAAAGGTAAAAAGCACAACTTTAAAACTTTTGGAAGTTAAAATGGGAGATTATATTTAAAACCTTGAGGTAGGAAAATAAACATAAAAAGATAGTTTTATTTCTGTTTAGAAAAATAAAAAGCATAACGCATAAGGAAAATATTAATAAATTCCATTATATGACAATCTTCCTACAACAACAGCTAACAAGGGAACCTACAGATGAGACAAGAAGATATTTGGGTCTGTACAAAATTCATAAAAGGTTAATACCAAGAATATAAAATCAGTTCCTACAAATTAATAAGAGAAGGGCAAACAACCCAATAGGAACATAGGTAAGAGATAGAAATGGGTAAGTCACAGAAAATCATTTTTAAATAGTTAAAAATGTAAGAATAGATGCTGATAATTACTGGTAATCAGGAGAGAGTAAAATAAACTGAGACACAGTTGGAGTGCCACTGGATTGGTAAAGCAGTCCTCCGTGCTGGCAGTGAGCAGCAGCAGGGCTCTCCTGTCCTCCTGAAAAACCTGTAAATTTTTCCAGCCCCTTGAGAACAGTCGGGCAGTGCCTAGTAACAGTGAAGTGAAGGAAGAGGGGCATACCCTGTGACCCAGCAATTCCACTTCTAAGTGTAACCTAAAGATGTTCTAGTATATCCACACACACACAGAGCCTTGTACAAGGATATTTACTGTACACAAACAAAGAGAAATCACCTAAATGTTCATCATGAAGGGAATGACTAGGTAAGCTATGGATAGTCATATAGTGGAATGTTACACAATAGTTAAGATGGCGGAACTAGATCTACGTGTATCAAGGTGGGTAAAACTTGAAAACACAATATCGGGTGGAAAAAAGCAAGGATCACTATGATATTTTTATACAATTTTAAATATAAGTTAATAGTTCATATTGTTGGGTATCTGTCTGATATTAAGCTATCCAAATATGGACTGTGTAAGAATACATACCAGCTTCAGAATAGTGATTGAGGGGTGAAGGAGTAAGAAAGGTGACAAAGAGTACTTCGGCTGTACCTGTAACATTTTGCTTCCTAAGAGCCATTTTGAAGCAAAAATGAGAAAATCTTGGTAGGTATCTAATTTGGGTGGCATGTTCTTGGATGTTTGTTATTGTTTTCTCAACTCTTCTGCATGTTTCAAATATTTGGAGATAATTAATATTTAGTTATTTAAATACTGGGGACCTGAAATCAAAGGGGGAGGGGGTGCTGTGAAGACAGATTAAGGAGGCCCTTGGGTGTCAGAATGAGAATCTGGGCTTTATTTTCTAGACCAGGGGTACAGCCCGCGGGCCACATGCAAATACAAATATTGTATTTGTTCCCATTTTGGTTTTTCTTTTACTTCAAAATAAGATATGTGCAGTGTGCATAGGAATTCATTCATAGTTTTTTTTTTAAACTATAGTCCAGCCCTCCAACAGTCTGAGGGAGAGTGAACTGGCCCCCTGTTTAAAAAGTTTGAGGACCCCTGTTCTAGACATTGGAGAATCATTGCAGGTTCTTGAATAGGGAATGACATGATCAGAGCCAAGATTAAGGATGATTAATTTGGTGTATTTAGGGCTTTAAAAAGGGGGAGTAGTTATATATTATTAATACATGTACACTACTATACAGATTAGTGGTGAAAGACAGTAGGAGCCTAGATCAGGGAGGTTGGTACGGGACTATAGAGAAAGGAAGGGATAGATGGATGGTGGTTAGGTGAGTGGGTGAATAAGTGGGTGGGTAGGTACATGGGTGGGTGGGTGGATGGTTGGATGGATGAGTAGATGGGTGAATGGGTTGGAAGGTGGTGAATAGATGGGTGGATACATGGCTGTAGACATTTTTGAAATGCCAGTGTCATCCTCATTACATCCTATTTACAAACAATGCAAATGAAATTGAAGATCAGATTATAAAATGACAAGGAGTTTAAAGAGATGTCTCAGGTCAATAATTCAGCAATGTGATCAATAATGTTTTAATCCAACAAGTAAGCCAGACAACAACCATATTCCCCTTGAAGGTAATGGAGGGAGAAAACAGCTCAAAACCGAGTGGCCTCGGGTTTTCATGGATATTGATTTCTCAAGAAGACAACTTTGTCATGTTCCCCAGGACATGGACTCTCACTCGCCCCCTAAATCTTTCACTCCTTATCTGCAAAAGATTTGAGGCAAAAACAAAAGCAAAAACCCTCCAAAACACAAGCCAACACCAGGGACATAGTCAAGCAGGATTACTCCTGAGTATATTCTGCCTCTGCAGGGACTCAGCCCCATGGTCCAGACCAGCTCCTTCTGCCTGGGCCTGGAGGCCGGGAGGAGGGCCTGGAATTTGGTCACTGATAACAGGAGATTCTGCAAAATGGCACTGAGCACTGTATGTTATTTCATTCTTACAATGATCTAAAGCAGAACCTTGTAAACATCAGTATGCTTTTTATGCAAAGGCAGAGGAGATCTGTG
>NW_006286675.1:2130633-2136794 GCF_000327345.1 Myotis davidii | reverse complement strand
GCGGGGGGGGGGGGGGAGATTCTAAAGGCATGCAGAGGGCTAGCTCTCCCAGTGGAGGCAACAGAGTGGATTGGCTGAGAGAATCACATTTACTAGCTCTATGATCTTGGGGAAATTACTCACCCTCCCCGAGCCCTGGTATCCTGATCTTTAAAGTGGGGTTAACAATGTTGCCTCCTATGAAGGGGCTGATAATAGGCTGGCAAGAGGTACAGTATTGTCTATAAAGCAGTTATCACTGTGCCTGACACATGCTAAGATATCAAGAAACAATAGCTATTATTGTTGTTATTAACTACTAGAGGCCCAGTGCATGAAAATTCATGCACTGGAGAGGGGGCCCCTCAGCCTGGCCTGCCCCCTCTCACAGTCCGGGAGCCCTCAGGAGCAGCAGGCAACCCAGCAATCTGGGGAAGGTGACACCTCTGCTGCTGTCACTGCCGGCAGAGCAAGCCTCAGCCAGCACTGGTTACCTGAGCCTCGGGTGGCCATCTGAGGCTTGACTGCCCCTAGGGCCGGCCCTGGGTGACTGGGGGGCTGAGGGGACTGGGTGCTGCCATCTTTGAGGGTGGGGCAGTCAATTAGCATAGTCCCTCCTTATTGGCTGTGGGCTCTGCCATCTTTGAGGGTGGGGCAGTCAATTAGCATATTCCCTCTATTAGATAGGATAATGATAAGTATTATTAGTAATAGTATCAAGCATTATTGTTAATAATGATAAGTATCACTACTATTAATATTTCATATTATTAGTAGAGAGCCTGACCACAGTAGGTCACCTGTTCATAACCATCCCGAGGTATCTTGGGGCTTCCTTAGATCTGTTATTTTAAGCATTTCTGAAAATAAAGGCTTTCAGTGCAAACAGAATCCAAGAGAGATGCTGGGAGTAATTACAGGGGGAAGAGGGTGGCAGGCTTCTTGCCTCAGCTCATTCCTGGGCTCCAGTGGGGCCCACCACTGCCAAGAACCTATGATGAGTGGTTCCAGGACCTTCCTATTTTCTTGCATCTTGGTATCCCAGCCACAGCAACAGGGGGGAAGAGTTCAAGCCTCAAGTCTGCATTCCAGCTTCTTGCAAAAACAACATGCAGATGACAGCATTTGGAGCTGCAGCAACAGAAGACATAAATTAGTTTGGGAAGGGGGGGGAAAGAAGGGAGGTGTCCAGGAGCAGGGAGAGAAAGAAGGTGGGGGGCTGGGGGTAACAAGGGTCCAGATGGAAGGTGGAGCAGAGTATAGGCTGAGGATGACGTTGGGTGGCAAGGAGTGGTGACATGACAGAGTGCAGGCAGCCCAGTTATTGGCAAGCTAGGACACAGCCAGGAGAAACAGCCAGCCAGCTAGCTGTCCAGGCTGCCATGTGCAGGGATAAGCTGACCTCCTAGGACAGACTGGAGAAGCCCATTCCTCTGAGACACGCCTTTAAAGCCTTTGCGTTGAAAATGAAAACACAACCGCTTTGGGAGATGGCCAGTGCTTACATATACCAGATACTTAAATAGGGAACATCTGTGGGCCTCAACTTTTGTTATTTGATGAGAAAACAAGCTGGAGTGTGGAAAAGCAGTGGGATTTAGACCTACAAGAGACAGGAGTGTTTGTTTTTATTTAGTTTTGTTCGTTTATTTGCTTCCCATTGTTTGCTTGGAACCCCAGAACTGGGAAAACCATGGAATGTCCCAAAGGTAACCAACCCTACATGAGAATATCTAGTCAAGCAAGAGTGAGAAGAGAGAGGCCTGGCTGTAGCAGGGTCTGGTGAGAAGGGGTTGAGGCCTGGTGGCCCCACATGGGTAACTGGGGGTTGAGAAAGCCTCCACTTTATTTCCTGCATTAAGAATGGTCCCCTATGGAGAAGTGAAGTGGGAGCTTGTTGTTAAAACACAACATTTTAGGACGGCATTATTTTCTAGACGTAAAGAGTGACTTTAGCCATGGGAATGACCCATTTTTGAGTTCATTTGAGGGAGACAGAGACATGCCCTTAAATAATAGAACTTTTCAAGTACAGTTCAAGCCCTGGTCTCGTAGCTCAGTTGGTTAGAGCATCATCCAGATATGCCAAGGTTGCGGGTTCAATTTCTGGTCAGGGTACATACAAGAAGCAACCAATGAATACATGAATAAGTAGAACAACAAATCGATGTTTCTCTCTCTCTCTCTCTCTCAAAATTTAAAAAAATAATACAGCTCGTAAAGCCCTAGGTCTTATAGTATTAGTTTTGAGGGTTTTCCTTTAAAACATTGTTAACCTGTATTGAAAACTAAATCAAGCAACCCATTGCAAGATTTTCATGGTGAAGAAATTTATTTAATTCAGGAACCATTGTGTCAAAAAAATTTAGTCCCGTCTTGACATGACTGTGTGGGGTTTCATGCACAGGCATTGGGGCTCCTTGTGTATGTGAGTCTTCGTGATCTGCACCCTTGGAAGCCAGAGTGCCAGTGTCCACTAATTGATTGGAACTTGATCCATTTGCAGGAGCTGTGTGAAAGCTGGTGCTTGGTGGAGGGTTTGCGGAAGTCTATGTCCCTCCATGCTCCTTTTGGCGCTTTCACGGTGGCATAAGCACTTATTATATCAGTATTCTTTCACATAAGCAAAAATGAATATTCGCTGGATCTTGTAAGCTGTAAAGTACAGAGGTAAATCTTACCTAGATATCTCGAGGTCCAGGACTTCAATGCTGATGTCCTGATTCTCCTTCTGATGGGCAGCCCAAGACCCCTGACATCCTAGCTCAGAACGCCAGAGGAGAGATGAACTGAGAATGTGGTTGTTAGAAAGCTCCCATAGAAGATTCTTATTGGCTCTGCCTGGAATATGTTTCTATCCCTGACCCAATCACTAGACATGAGGAGCCAGAGCGCTCTGGCCACACTGGGTCCCATGCCTGATGGACCATCTTGTGTGACCAGGCAAGCAGGGGTCAGTGCCATCATATTTCATCACCCATTATCAGCAGGAGGAAGGGAGAAGTTAGAGATGGCTATCGTGGCTGAGATTTATTCCTAACAGGACAGGTGAGCCAAGAAGGACCAGGCCAAGGACAACTAACTGTGCCTGCAAGTGGGGACAAGGGACGAGGATGCAGATTTCTGCACAGGTGGTGAGAAAGTGGCTTGGGCAGGCAGGTGATGTCCAGAGAGCATGCTCTCCTTGTACCTTCTTCGTGGCCTGAACTCATCTCTATTGCAGCATTGTGCCTGCATATCATGCTAGGCACTAAGGAAGCAGACTACAGGAAGTCATTACAAGTGCCAACTGTGGAGTCAGACCAACTAAAAGCTGAATCCTGGCTCTGCTCCTTCCTAGCTGTGCAACCTAGGGCTAGTTGCTCAGCCCATCTGAGCCTCCAGCTATCAAGTGGACATAATATTATTACCCACCTTAAAGGTTTCAATTAGATCATGTATGGAAGTGCTTTTGGACAGTGTTCAGCGACTGGAAAGTGCTCCATAAATGCTAGCTGTGATGGATCGAGGTGGGCTGCATCTCTTTCTGCTTTGTGTCTTTGGTGCCTGGTTGATGTTGGTATCCAGTAGGTCTCAGTGAATGCTGGTGTAAATAGAAACAAAGCTAGGTGAGGAATTGGCCACAGAGGAACAAGAAGAGGTAGTGTCAGCAAGAGGACGGGTTCAGGGGATGCTGGGATTCTACCCAGGCTGTGCTGTTGGGGTCCATGGGGGAACCAGGAGCTTCGGTCTCAGGAAGCGGATGCTTCAGTGGCTTTCAAAGTTGGGATATGAGAAGGATGTTGGTTGAAAAGGCACTCTCTCAGGTTAGCGATGGCTGTTGTTGACAAGGGATTCTGATGGCTACTCCCTGTGAGACCCCATTCATCTCTGGGTCCTAAACTCAAATGCCCCCGTGGGCCAGTGAAGGGCGATGGTGGGCACTGCAGCCAACTGGAGAGCACAAACCCCACCCAAAGGGCTGCCATGCCCGAATTGGGGGCCCAGTATTACTGGATCTTCTGGTTTTTTTCAGGAAAACACTGAAAATCTGGACATGTAAGGGGAATTTCCTGATTTTTAAAAGCTGGGAAAAGAATCAGATTATCTGAAAACACTAAATGGCCAAATAAAACACATCTGCAGGCCAGTGAAGCTGCCATTTGGAGCCCTTGGTCTAGGGCAGTGGTTCTCAGCCAGGGCAATTTTGTCTCCCAGAGGGGATGATGAACATCTTACAATGTCCAGGACGGCCCCGCCCCCATCCAAGAGCTATCTGACCCTATTAGAGTTTAACTGGCATTAGCTGAAGGAAGAAGAAAGAGGCAGGGCCGGGCCACCTGCCACCTGATTTTACAGACTTACTTGGGTCAGACAGACAGTGTTGTACCCTTTCAACCCCGAAGAACTACGGTTGCCATGGCTGAGCCCTACCTGGTCCAATGTAATTATTTTCTACAGTCCACACACTTCCTGTGCATGAAGGAAGCAGCCTGCCACCCCTGACCTCTGCAGGCATGAAAGTCATGTGAGAAATGTGGACAAAGAGTGCTAATGCATTGCCACTTGGGTCCCCAAGGGCTGGGTGTGATGGTCTGCTAGAGATTATAAGGGTTTTGGCCTCCTGTTCCTTGTGGAATGTTTGGTTTGGGTTCCTCATTCAGTAGTTTCTGGAACTGTGGTTGAGAATATTTCCCTTCTCAACCAGCCCCAACCATAGAAAAATAAAATTCCTTTGAGTCCTGTGCAGTGTAGTAACTATTTGCTGAGTACTCACTCTGTGGCCAGCCGTGCTTGGTGCTGAGAGGGAGGTGAGCAGAGACTCACGCAGGCAGGTTCCCGCTGGTGACTTACTGTGCCGTTGAGGAAGCACAGGCACCAGGCCTCCAGCTCCTCCCCGTCCAGTCTACCCTGTCTTCTTCTTCTACACCCTCCCTTCAGCTTCCTGAGGAAGCACACCTCTGATCACAGCCTTCAGAGGCTCCCAGTTCCACTCCGAATGAAACCTGCACTCCACAGCCTGTGTTGACCCAGCTCCGTTTCAAGCTCGTCTTCTGCTCTCCCATTGCTGTGCTTCTCTCTTGGAAAACCAAGCTTTTCCCTTGGGCCAGTCTCTGTGCCTTTGCTCCGGCTGCGCCCCCTTCCTCAAATACTGCCTCTGTCCTTTCACTCAAGGTGAGGTGGCTCTGGTGGTTTTCCCTGTATCCTCGTCATCACTTCTTCCCACATCACCTCATCTGTCACTCACTCCTGCCTTAGAATTATTTGGTTCTTGACTCTCGATCCCGCCAAACTAGGAGATTCTTAAGGGACAACTTAATAAAAAAAATTCAACTCTTGTTTCCTTTTCTGAGCGACTTCCTAGCTTTGTCCCTGGCATCAGTGGATGTCAGTTCAGCATGCACTGTTTCCCAAGCTCTTCATCGATGCCAAGTGCTGCCATATGTGTTACCGCTTTTCATCCTCACAGGGACTCCAAGACATCATCCCACTTTTACAGATAAGGAAACTAAGGCTTAGAGGAACTGTCCCTTCATCTGTTCATAGATTTATTCACTAGGAGGCAGGCTTTGGGTTCAGTTCAACCAGTTTCTCAGGGAGTCCTTAAGGAACCAATATTCTTTTGTTCTGCCACTCAAGGCTTCTGATAGCAATTGGGGCTCCATGGTTATTTTGCTGGCACTCATTGAAAAAGCTAAAACCTTCCTCTTAATCATCTGAGTCCTTCTCTTCTATCTAGGTAAGTCACATACCCCTAGGCTAACAACATACCAGAATGTGTTGTCTCAAGTTGGGATGGGGTCATGTCCTTGGAAGAACTCAGCTGGAGGGCTGACTGCAGGGCCAAAATTCATAGCTCTGTTAGGAAGCAGGAAGGGCAGGAATGGATGCTGGGGAAGGAACCAGCATCACCTGCTACTGAGAGCAAAGTATTAGGCAGTTAGAAGGAAGGCGGCAATGACAGATTGGATTAAGGTGTGTTGTCTCAAGTTGGGATGGGGTCATGTCCTTGGAAGAACTCAGCTGGAGGGCTGACTGCAGGGCCAAAATTCATAGCTCTGTTAGGAAGCAGGAAGGGCAGGAATGGATGCTGGGGAAGGAACCAGCATCACCTGCTACTGAGAGCAAAGTATTAGGCAGTTAGAAGGAAGGCGGCAATGACAGATTGGATTAAGGAGGAGGGATTTTTTTTTTTTTTTTTT
>NW_006286675.1:2128133-2130519 GCF_000327345.1 Myotis davidii | reverse complement strand
CCTGTGAGAGTGTCCTTCAGGGTGGGGGTCCCCACTGGGGTGCCTGGCCAGTCTGGGTGAGGGGCCGAGGGCTGTTTTCAGGCTGGCAGGTGAATGAAGCTCCCAACCGCTCCTTTGTTTTTTTTTTTTTTTTTTTTTGGTCAAAACTCCAGATTTTCCAGTTGCCATGCCTGGGAATATATTGTCTCATTGATCAAATTCAAGGAGATGGAGGAAAGTTGAGGAGTTTGCTTTTGTTTAATTGACTTTGATGTGACGAGGGAACATCCAGACTGTACTGTTTTTGCAACAGTTGAAGATACAGGTCTCTGAGCTTGGGCTCAGGGTCGTGCAGGGCAGAGCCCAGGAGAGCGGACCATGGGGATGGTAGACATGGCTGCTGATCTGAGAAGTGGGAGCTGGAGTCAGTAGTGTGTGGGGAGCTGGCTGGGGCAGAGGCCGAGAAGGCAAGGCTGGTGGGAGTTTTGAAGGCAGGACTCTTCCCAGCAGAGCTGCTTCTAGGAATTTATCTGACAGGGTGCACAGTGATAGAGTATGAGGATGTTCACTGCATCATTGTTTGAAATATTTGGGGACTAGATACAACCTCAATGCCCGTCACTATGCAGCTGGTTAATTAATTGATACATCTGGTGTATGGAACCCCAAGCAGCTGTCAAAAAAGGAGGATGCAAGAGCGACATAGGCTATGAAGGAAGAATCTCTCAGGTATATTGTTAGGTAGAAAAAGCAAGATGCAAAGGTGTTTAAAAAAGAACATACATACACTATGCAAATGCATGCTTGTGTATCTGTAGCCTGTTTCTGGAAGGTATCAGAAGAAACTATGAATAGCAGTTGACTGTGGGCAGGCGTCTGGGAGCCTGAGAGACTTACTCTTCTCTTTTACTTTGCTGGCTGTTAGGGTCCTTTAACCACATGCACTTAGTACCTTCAAAAAGTGAGATCATAAAAATAAAGACAGAAGAAACTGGGTCTTGGATGTCAGAGATATTGGTAAGACTGAGCACTAAGAGGAGCCACTGTGGATGTCAGAGTACGGGGTCAGCGGTGGGGCAAACATCAGGGGGATGGGCCACAGGAGAAACTGAGGCACAGACTGAGAATCAGGGAGAATAGAAGAAAATGGGGGTAACTAGTTGGGTTCGTCACACACCATGTAGATGCATGGGATGGCGCTGAAGGCTGCCTGCGAGCTCTGTACAGACCGTTCTGCTGAGACTCTGCTGTGCTGTTGGATTGGGTCCCTTCTCTTTAGTCACCAGAACTGGAGTGAGGTCTAAGCAGATCCCTGGAATCGCCCCAGAGCTCTTGCTGTCTGTTATGAGATCTGGTAAATGCAGGGGCTGCCTTCAGACAAGTGACTCTTGGCCAGTCTAGGCCCAGAAACTGAGAGAAAGGCTGTGGGTGAGAAGAAGGAGCCTGATACTGAGCCCTCCCCAGCTCCCACTGAGCCCAGGGCCTGCTGACCTGCGCAGGGCGGGGCGGAGGAAGGCTGGTCGCTGCCCATCAGCTGCTGGTCATGCTTGAGGCTGAGGGAGCTGAAAGGGAGAGCAGGATGACTCAGCTGTCAGGGAGCAGAGACCAGGGCCCCTATTTTCAATATGGAAACTTCACATGATGGTCCAAGCAAACAGGGAGAGTAATAATAATATTAATAAGTAACAGAATCCTAGACTCTTTAGGCTGGATGGAACCTGGAGATAGTTCGTTATTTTCTAAATTGTGTCCCTCAATATACTGAACATGTATGTAACTGTGAAAAAGGATTGAGGTCAACTAAATTACACACTACAGCCCCCTTCACATACAGTCCATGCATGTGAGGGTATAAAAGTCTCTGAAAATTTCTGCGGTAAGAAAAACCTGTCTCACTTTAACTAGCTTTTCCCAAATGTATTTGGTCACAGAAGCTCCCATCCCTTTTATAGTGTGGCACCCCCACCCCCACTCCCAGCATGCTTTGGGAAGTGTTTCTTTTAAATTTTTTATTTTATAACGTGGTAACTAAGTCTCCAAGGCCACATGGCCAGTTGGTGATACAGCGGAGGCCAGAACCTCCGTGTTCTGCCAGTGATCCAGAGGGCTGTCTGTTTACCTGCCCTGCTCTGATGGATTGAGATGCTACATCATTCTTTCTCAGACTGTGTTCTGTGGAATCCCACCCTCATGAAATGTTAATGAGCATTGAACTAGGGACACACATTCTGGTCACATAAACATAGGACACACAGGATTAAAGAAAGATGGCTGTGGGGTCTCTCAGAATCTTTAATATGGTAATATCTCTGTGAATCACCAAGCAGGGTTCCCCAACTTACATGGCCAGGGAAGACTTTGTTTTGTGGATACAAGTTGAGGAATTCAAATCTAGATCAATGAGTTT
>NW_006286675.1:2099502-2128086 GCF_000327345.1 Myotis davidii | reverse complement strand
CTTACTATGTTGAAAAGGAAATTTAAAGCCAACAGCTACCTTCTCCCCCTCTGACATGTGCTCTTTCACATTCCAGAGCAAGGAGATTGGCCTGCAGATGCACGAGGAGCTCCTGAAGGTCACCAACGAGCTCTACACAGTAAGTCCTGCTCAGCTCTGCTGCCATGTGAGATCGGGCCCCTTTCTTCGGTGCCCAGGGCTGGAGGGAGGCTAACCACAAGTCTGGGAGGACCCTGAGCCTTTTTTACGATGTGGCCAAGGGACAGGGGGTCATTACAGTGGGAGGCAGTGATTCAAAACCCCAGCTGCTCATTCTGTACACCTGGGGTGGGGCCCTGGGCGTGTTTACTTAGTAAAAGTTCCAGCTGTGGGAATGTGCTACCTACCAAAGCAGAAGGCACAGAGTTGGGGTGGGGGAGCATGGACACACGCTCCCGAGGGAGGAGTGTGGGTTTGGAGTCAGGTAGGACAGGCTAAAGTCGAGGCCTGCTCCTTGCTGACGGTGGGACCTTAGGCATCCATGTAGCTCATGTGGGCTCAGTCCTTATCTGCAAAATGGAGCACTGCTCTGAGGATCACATGCGGTGAGGGGGATGAGCATGCCTTGCCATCTCCAGGAAATAATTTCAGAACATCACAGTTTGGCCAAGAATTGCTAACTGCGTAGAGACAAAAATCTAACTGGACTTCGGATGAGTGTTAGAATCCAAGAAGGTGAGTGGATGGGGGAGCACAAACACACCGGTCATAGTGCAGGAATTTATTTGGTAGATAGTGCAGCAGGATATCAAACCCAGATTTGTCTGTAATCAGATTTGTTCGCTCTGCTGGGAATCTCCGCTGCCTCTCCTGCTGAGAAGTCCCTTTCTCTTCCTCTCTTCCCCTCTGCTTCTTGAATTCTTCCCCATCCACAGGCACCAAGCTCAGACTCACTCTTGATCACAGAAGCTCACCTGGAGCCATCACTTTTCTGAACTCTTAACTAATCTCTCATGCACATGCACACTCTTCCTCTCATTTCTTCACTCACCAAATAAGTATTGATCGCCGGCTATATGCCAGCACTGCTGGAGGCTCTGGACACACTGTGGAGAACATGGTGCAGCCTCCACAGGCTCACGGTCTAGACACTCTCCCTCCCAGGCCACATATCCAGCACACACTATGCTCTGTATCATCCTTTCACATGCTTTACTCTTGTCTCCCTGCCCAGACTCTAAATTCCTTGTGGGCAAAACCAGTTTCTTTCATTTATTCATATATCCCTCCCTCCCTTCTCTGCTTCATAAGCACCCTGGGAACACCAGGGATGTATAAGACACTTCAAAGACCAACTCTTGAAATGTTCACAGCCTGCCCCTGTGCCTCTTACAGCACTGGGTCCACGGCAGGCAGATGCATGTGCTTGAAATGAATTTCTGGGCAACTACTGAAGACTCAGTGTGCGGTCAGCAAATGACCTAGGAGGGGTTTGCTGTTGGCACCCCAGTGCTCTCACTCTGTTGGCAGCTACAACAAAAATGGCACCAGGTGTTAGACCAGTGGGGTCCGATGGGGCCTTAGTTCAGTAACCTTGGTACTTGAGTTCTGGCTCAGAAAGAATTCAGAACCAAGATTCAAACTATAAGAGAAATTTTATTTAGAAAGTCACAGAGGTAGAAGAGTGGGTGGTAGAAGAAATGGGCTCAGGAAACAAGTTACAGCATCAAAAGCAGGGCCTTTGGAGTTTAAGAGAGAGAAGGGTAAAGGTAATGTACCTGGGAGGTGGGGGTTGGGAGGAGTGGAGGGAGAGGGGAAAGGCCAGGCGTGCTAGGGCACAGAGTTCAGGGGAGTTCCTAGGGGAGGATCTCAATAGAATATTTATCAGCTTTCCAGGTGTGTTCTTTCTGGATTGTGGTCTCCACGGATTGGTTGGCGCTAGGGCAGGGGGTCTTTAGTCAATACAGCCGGTCCAGAGGTCAGCGTGTTCTCTCTGGTCTGGTTTTGCTGCTTTTCTGGTTTTGCAGCTTTTCTGGGCCTGGAGCTGAAACACAACAGAGGCCTAGATGTATTTGATGCAGGTCAGAACCTCATTGTCCTGGGGGCTTAATGCTTAAGGGCTATTCCCTGGCCTGCTTGTTTGTACCCTCTCTAAGGGGGCCTAACCCGCATGACTGGCAACATGCCAGGGGAGGAAAGGTCAGGGGAGGGTCTGAATCTCATGATCAGCAGTATGCTAGGGTAGGGCAGTCACTCTGGAGACGAGGTTCTTGTTTTCCCAGTTTTGCCTTGGTGACCTCTGTACCTGTCCCATTGTCCTTGCTCTGCTCATGCATGTCTAACTGCCTACCACAACTCTTCTGCAGCAAGCAGCACCCCAAAATACTCACCAGATCAAAGGCAATAGAACAGTACCCCCTCCATTTTATCTTATTTCCTCCCTCAGTTTTCCCCCTTCCTTCCTTCCTTCCTTCCTTCCTTCCTGCTGCAGCTTTCAGTTTTTAAATGCCTGACTCTTCTGTTGTCCTAACCATGCTGTCAGTAATGAATGTGTCCTCTGCTCTGAGAATTGTGTTGAATAAGTTGCAAATTTCTCTATCCTATTCCTCTATCTAGTTCAGCGGTTCTCAACCTATGGGTTGCGACTGCTTTGGCGGTCGAACGACACTTTCACAGGGGTTGCCTAAGACCATCCTGTATATGGGTCTCATGCTCACCCTCAGGTGGAGCCTGTTTTATTTTCCCATCAACCACATGGACTGAAGGTGGGGAGGGGAATTGGGGGTATTTCCTCAAAGAAAATCAGGGAGCTGTTCTAAAAGAAGGAGGACTAGATGATCCTAGGCAGAGAAAAACAACAGATGTCCACTGAGGAGTCACTGGGGGAGAATAAGGAAGTAGCTCCATTGGCTAGTGCCCAAACAAAGCTCTGCTCCTCAAACTTATTGGCTCCTCCTGCTTCTGGGCTTAATGCTCACACTGCTCCCTCTTCACCCCACCCACCCCCACTCCATGTCCTTTTCATCCAGCTAACAGCTACTCTTCTTCAAGGTTCAGTTTAGATGTCACTTCCTCCAGGAAGCCTTCCTTTAATGCCCTGTACTTCCCTCATCATAGTACTTAACACTCCATGTGATAATCACGTATATCATTGTATCCCTACTAGAGGGTGTGTTCTGTGAGGGCAGAGACCTTATCTGTCTTTCACACTGTGGTATTTCCTAGTATAGTACCCAGCACATAATAACCTGTCCAATAAAAATGTGATTATTAAAGGTATAGCTATGCCCCACCCCAATTATATTTACCAGATTGAAGGCAGTAAAACTATACCTCCCCTATTTTATTCTCCCTCCTCTCCTCCCTCCCTCCCTTCCATTCACATATCCATTATTTTACCAACCTACTTATCCATCTACCCACCATCCATCCACCTATCTATCTATCCATCCACTCATCTATCCATCTACCCATCCACTTATCCATCTATTCAGCCAGCCAACTCTTATTCATTCATTCATTCATTCATTCATGCAAACATATATTGATACTTGCTGGGTATCCGTCACCACTTTAATATAATGACTATGATCATAAATGGGGTTCTGGCCCTCCTGGACTTTAACTTTAGCAGGGATGTTTATAAACATGCAAAATGAATAAATAAAATAGTGATGATAACTTTTATGGAGAATGGAGGCCAGACAGAGTGTGGGTGGTCAGACTGAAATTCAGGGACTTCTCTTTTCTTTCAAGGGTGCCTTTGACATGCGTTAGCTCAGGGTCTCCCCCACACAACTCTAGGATAACCCAGGGATGGCCTTGGGGTATAGGAAGCACACCTGCACTACACCGTTGGAAACCTGTTTTCTAACAACTGATCCTTATCTTGTCCCAGCGTGTCCCTTTACTGATACTGTCAACTTCCAGGTCGTCTTTGACTTTGTTTGCATATAAAAGAGCATCGGAGGGGCTGTGCAGATAATCCTTTCCTGTTTTCATGATCTGAGGCTTTGGGAAGATGTCAAAGGCAAAGTGCACACAGCAGAAGGCAGTGTGATTACCAGAAAAGACAGTGCCCACTGCTAAGAAGGCCTGACTGTCCACCTTGCTATCTGACTTTGAACAGCACACTAGCTTTTCTGGGCTTTAGTGTCCTTCCCTGAGGGGTTGATACACCAAGATTTCTGGGGGGCCTTCCAAGCACCTATAAAACTAATCTGGGTGCAGGAACAGTGGTCTCCGCTTCCATATTCCTACACTGTGCATCTCAGCCTTGTTCTGAGGCCCCCTTCTGATAGGGTCCAAGGGCAGGACAGGAACCCCCATCTGGCATGAAGCTGGGTGTGTGCCTCTGAGGGCCCTTTATCGATCCCAGGTTGGAGACTGGGCCTTGGCTAAAGGCCTGCATCCATGCTGCTCCCTTCCTAGCCCAGCACTGCTGTCAACCTGACACTTTATAGTCGTACTTTTTGGAGCATCTTCCTACCTACCTCCCATCTGGTCTTCGCCAGGTAGCACAGAGAGGACAAGCCCCTGCCATGGTCACCCAGCAGTGGTGGGAGCGTTGAGTCTCAAAGCCGGGCCTCCGGGGTCCCGGTGGGGTAGAGGATCCTTCATCCCTATTTTGTGGTTTCCTCTTTTATAAAGTAGGGATTACATGGTACCCACCTCATAGGGTGGTGGTGTTTTATTTTATGAGAAATAAATGAGTTGCTATATATAAAAACCTGGTAGATAGTAAGTGCTCAGTAAATGTCAGCTGCTATTGTTATTATTATCACATTGCCTCCCAGGATTTGGGATAAGGATTAGCTGAAATGCTCCTTGGAGATAATAAAAGCAGAGGTTTGCAAACTCTGAAGCTTAAATATTAGTTAACATATCCTAGACTGGCAATATTGAGCAGACTATTCTAGGCTATTGAACTAAGGACCTTTCAAGCTGACTCCTATGTTTCAATTTATCTAGAGCAGTGGTTCTCAACCTTCCTAATGCCGCGACCCTTTAATACAGTTCTTCATGTTGTGGTGACCCCCAACCATAAAATTATTTTCGTTGCTACTTCTTAACTGTAATTTTGCTACTGTTATGAATCATAATGTAAATATCTGATATGCAGGATGTATTTTCATTGTTACAAATTGAACACAAAGCATAGTGATTAATCACAAAAACAATATGTAATTATATATGTGTTTTCCGATGGTCTGAGGCGACCCCTGAGAAAGGGTCGTTTGACCCCCAAAGGGTTCGCTACCCACAGGTTTAGAACCGCTGATCTAGAGGATTCTGGGTATAAGTACTTAGGCCCGTTTCAGAGATGTCCCCAGGTGAACTTTTTTGTGGCAGCTGTTGGACATAAGTCACCCAGGCCATCCAGTTCCCTGATATTCTTGGGATCAGGCATTACCAATTGGACCACATAGCACGTGGCTTCAGCACTGTCAGGGCTGTGCTCTCCAAACATGGGGTTTTGGGAGTGCAGTTCAAAGACCGCACTGGGAAGCTTGGCTTGTGGAAGAGCAGAAAGAGTGCTCTATGGTTCAAGAAGAGGAGAAAACTGGGCAAAGGAAAATGTGAGAAACTGAGAACACCCTGCTGGGGTGCTGACCCTGTAACCGGACAATCAAAGGGTCTGGGCTTGAGCCAATTTAGCAGAGGCAGGGTTGAATCATATATGAGCATTTATTCCAATACTGCCGGCAGTATGGGAGAGCAGCAGGTCATCCACAAAAATCTGCTCTGCACTACACCATAAGCCACTGCTTATGGTGGGTAGAAAGACAAAGATTACATGGGAAGTAGGCAAAAAAAGGTATGCCAAATGGGCAGTTTACAGGTAATGCGGACTGGAGACTTGCAAAGGCCTGCGGGTATGCAAAGGCTGGGGGTCTTCAAAGGGCTGGCAGCTCTGGTTTCTGCTTTAAGGTTATCTTTCGATGCTAATAGGCAGCTCCCAGATGGGGAGGATGGGTTGCATTTCCAGGTGAGCTCCCAGGTCCCACGTGCAACTCCCAGCCAGGTTAGAATGTGCCTTCTTTAATCAGAACAAAACAATCATGGTTAACGGAGTATGATTAATATTTCTTATAATTATAGCTGGTCCCCAATATTCTATTTCTGTCCCTCTCAACCCGAGTGAGTAGATGGATGCATGCATGGATGATTGCACAGGAAGATCTAGCTGCAAATAGAAATGTGCTCTCTTCCTCTGCACTACCTAACACAGATGACAGATTTAGTGCTGAAATAAGCAGACCTCAGCAGTTGAAGTAGAAAAAAAATGGATGTAGCAGGAAAGATTGAACCCAGAAAGGGAGGAGTCCAGAAATGAACATCACCAGAAGCATGGCAGAAAGCAAAGAAAGCAGTGGTATCTGTGAATGTGGAGGGATAGAGGAAATATTCAAGAATGGGAAAGGCAGGGTCCTGGAGACAGACTAGAGCAGGCATTACCCACTCTTAGCTGCATCACGTTCCTGGAGCCATTGCACAAAGGAGGTGGTGAAAAATAGCCAACTGCCTTGGTTATCCACAAGCCTGCAGCCCTTCCTTTTGGCCACTAGATGTCAAGAATGCACCAACCCAGCACACTTTCTGGACCCTTGAGTTTGGAAATAGGCTGAGTGGAAATGAGTGGGTGAAATCAGCAAGTTGGGGATCTCTAGAGGTTTTAGGGCAACTGCAAATAAGCAAAAATAAAATAAAATAAAATAAAATTGGGTAGAATGCAGACAAGTGGTCTTCTCACCAAGACCTACAAAGAAAATTGATTGCATTTTTTATCCATTTATTTTTTTTGAAATTTGGGGAGGTTTTTAGGTTGAAAGAAGGAGGGAGGAACATGGTATAGAATATATATTTTTTCAAAATAGTAGATGTTCTGTAGAATTTGCAAACATTTTCCTGAAGTCAAGTGAGTTTAAGGTTCTGAAACCCTCAGCCTAAACAGGGAGGATGGTGATCATGGTGATGGGGGCAGCTAATGCTCTTAACCCTGCAGCAGGTAATGTTCTCAGCACTTTACAAAAACTGACTCCTTAAGTCCTCACAACAAACCTAGAGGTAGGTGCTATTATCCTCATTTTACAGACGAGGAGAGAGAGGTCAGAGAGGGGAGGACTTGCCCAAGGTCACACAGCTTGTAAATGGCAGCCTTAGGATTCAGCCCAAACATTTGGGCCCAGAGTCCGTATGTTTACCCACCATGTTGTACCATAGATATTGCCCCGATTGACTCCTAACCTCTGGCAAAAGGAACTTTCTGAACCACAGATCAATGCTGTGACTTAATGGTGAGAGTCACAGAAGAAACCCTCATTCTAATAAACTTACCTCACAAAACATTAAATGAGAATAAATAAGGTTATAATGTTGGCCAGTATTTCATTCCAATTTCCCTGACTTTGAAGGGCTTGGTTAGGCAGGAGTACACCCCATGACCTCATAGAAGCCTCTGCTCTATTAGCTGCTGTAATTATCCAAAGGACAGAGAGAATAAACAAGGCCAGGAGCCATTAGCTCTCGTCCTCTCCCTTCCTTTCTCTAAATCAATTAAAAATAATTTTTAAAAAACAAGGGCAGCCCTGGCCAATGCTCAGTGGTTAGAGCCCTGTCGAGGACTGAAGGGTCTTTCTTGGGTTAGATTCCCAGTCAAGGGGTCAAGGGCACATATCTGGTTTGCAGGTTTGATCCCCAGCCCTTCAGGCATGCGCAGGAGGCAACAAATTAATCTCTCTCTCTCACATCAATGATTCTCTCTCCCCTTCCCTCCTTCCCTCCCTTACATTCTCTCTAAAAATCGCTGGAAAAAATATCCTTGAGTGAGGATGAACAAACAAACAAAAATAGATAAACAAATTGTGGTATAGCCATACAATGGGGTACTACTTAGCAATAAAAAAAAGAACGCATGATACGTGCAACAAATGGGAGAATCTAAAAAAATTATGCTGAGTGAAAGAGGGTAGACTCAAAGGGTTTATACTGTATGGTTCCATATAGATGAAATTGTACAGTGACAGAAAGCCAGTCAGTGATTGCCTGGGTCTGGGGTAGGGGTGGGGAAGGACGGTGTAGGGGCACCAGGCTCTTTCAGGTAATGATGGAAGTGCTCTATACCTTGATTGTGGGCTTGGCCACATGGATGTAAAGTCTGGAGACTATGCTGATACTACTGCTAATCTTGGAGGACCTTCTGGGCCTCAGTTTCCCTATTTATAAAATTTGGTAGTCAGATTAGATGACATCTAGGATTTCCTCTGACTCAAAAATCCCTTTGTTATAACAACATCCAACTTTTGTTATGGACGCAGAGTAGCAAAGGGCAATATGCTTTACAGGAATTCATTTTATAGTCAAGGATGAGTTTAGTTCAGAGAGCACAGAATATGCATTCAGATGTATTGTTACCCAATAGTACTCCTTTTGGGAACAGTCATTTGTAGGCCAATTTTACTTAATGAAACAGCTGAGAAAATAATTTGCTTGTAAGAAGGATGTTCCCATGGAAGCTCCAAGAGTACTGGAGGAGGGGCTTTCCCAGTGACACAAGAATTATGGTTGGGAGGCTAGAGAGAGCAGCAACTTTGCCATATCACCTCTGAGACCCCAAATGCTTGGGGACTGTGGTTGCCCTTTAAATTTTCTCTTTGCTAGTCCATTCTTGGCACTTAGTAAGGACTTAATGATGGTGATGGTGATGATGATGATGATGATAACTATGAAGCTGCTACTGACAATCATCATCTCCAGTCCTCCGAGAGTTTTTGCAGAAGTAAAGAGCTGTGGGAGCTCAGAGTGTGTCATGGGAAGAGGGAGGGCTGAGCAGATTGGAGTGCGGAACTTAGGGGGCCGAGAGCACTAGAGCCACCCAGGCTGGGCCCTAACAGCCTGCTGATTCCTGCACTTGTGTGTGCCCAGGTCATGAAAACCTACCACATGTACCACGCGGAGAGCATCAGTGCGGAGAGCAAGCTGAAGGAGGCTGAGAAGCAGGAGGAGAAGCAGTTCAACAAGGCGGGAGAGCTCAGCATGAACCTGCTCCGGCACGATGACCGGCCCCAGCGCCGCAGCTCTGTGAAGAAGATTGAGAAGATGAAGGAGAAGGCAAGTGAGGGCCCTGGGGCCATGCTCCCTGACAGCCTTGGCCTCCCCCTCTGCATCCTGGGGGTTGTGAGGGTAGAATAATGCTGCCCGCATCTGCTCTCTTGGAGGTCAGTGTCATGGAGGAGGCAGGTCTGGCTTGTGCCAGGGTCAGCAGGTGGAAGAGGTCTTCAGCTGACAAGAGAGCTGAACTGTGATGAGACTCATAGCCCAGAGCACAGGCGTTAATGAGGGGTGGGGGCTTGCTCTGGGGGTCAGTTAGGTGTCTGGGGGCTGGTTGGGACTGAGTGTGTCCCAACAAGAGGGAACAGCACTGGGCTGCCAACCAGCACTGGGAACTTGGGAAAGAACCATTCCAGTATTGCCATTGCCAAAGCAGAGGCAGGTGATTGGAATGGCTGTGTATCAGTGCTGGGAAGTGCCTCAGCAGGACATGGTGAGAGGAGTACTGGTTCTGGAGTCAGATAGACTGGGTTTTGAAAACACCACAGCTTTTACACCTCTCTGAACTTCAGTTTTAAATCTGACAGTGATGGCAGATAATTCTCCTCTCTCAGTCAACTCTGATGGATCGGTAGTGGCTGCCCAGAGCTCTGTGTTGAGGATCATGAGCTCTCTCCTGGCTTGAGCTGAAAATGGTGCTATGATCAATTAATAATGTCTGCCATGGCCAGAATACAGAGGGGCAGGGCACAGGTTGCTTTTCTGTCATCCTAGACTAGGCAACTTCTAAGGTTCATTTCTTCTTGAAAGACTATGATTTCTTGTTGAATCTTCTGCATCCATTCATTCTATGGGATCAGCAAACATTTCCTGAATTCTTTCTATGTGCCAAACATTGTGCCAGATGTTTATTTGGGCTTCAGTGAGATGAATTCTATGATGATATGATCCTACAGCTCTTAAAAATTATAGGAGATTGAGTGGGAACAAGATCCAAGAGGACCTAGGTAAGCAGGAAAAGTAATCAGAGGCAAATAAAAGAAGACTTCAGGGTAATTGCTAAAGGCAAAGAAAAATGGGCTCCACAATAATTAGGCAGAGACTCAATTAAAAAATGGGCAAAGTATTTGAGTAGACTTTCTCCAAAGAACATGTATGAGTGGTCAGTAAGTACATGAAAAGATGCTTGGCATCATTAGTCATTAAGGACGTGCAAATCAAAACCACAGTGAGACACCACTTCATAGCCATTAGGATGGCTAAAATAAAAAGACAGACAATGACAAACATTGATGAGGATGTGGAGAAAGTGGAACCCGTGGATACTGCTGGAGGGAAGGTAACATGATTCAGCCACTTTGGAGAAGGTTTTGGCAATCCCACAAAATTTTAAACATAGACTAAGTTACCATATGACTTAACAATTCTACTCCTAGGTATCACTCAAGAGAAATTTAAGCATATGTCCACACAAAAACTTGCACATGAATGTTTACTGAAACATTATTCATAATAGCTCCAAAGTGGCAACAACCCAAATGTCTGTCAGCTGATGAATGGATGGATAAAATGTGGCCTGTCCACACAACAGAATATTATTTAGTCATAAAAAGGAATGGAGTACTGATTCATGCTACAGCATAGATGAATTTTGGAAACAGTGAAATAAGCCAATCACAAGAGGCCACATATGTAGGATTCTATTTATATTAAATGTCCAGAAGAGACAAATCCATAGAGATAGGAAGTATCTCTATGGTTGCCAGGGGCTGGGGCAGAGGAGAATAGGGAGTTGACTGCTAATGGGTACAGGATTTCTTTTTGGGGTGATGAAGATATTCTAAATTTAGATAGTGGTGATGGTTATATAACTCTGTGAATATACTAAAAACAAAGAAATATTTAGCACAACTGTTGTGGCTCAGTGGTCGAGCATCGACCTATTAACCAGGAGGTCATAGTTCAATTCCCGGTCAGAGCACATGCCTGGGTTGTGGGCTTGATCACCATTGAGGGGTGTACAAGAGGCGTCAATCAATGATTCTCTCTCATCATTGATGTTTCTATCACTCTCTCCCTTTCCCTTCCTCTCTGAAGTCAATAAAAATATATATGAAAAAAATATTTTTAAAAAGATAGTCAGGCAAGGAATTACAGAACAACATGGAGGGATATGTAAGGGGGTAGAGAGAATACTGGCTGGGAGTCTGAAGACTAATTTTGTGTTCAGAGTTGTATGTAAATTAGCCATTTGGCCCTTGGAAAAGCTGCTTCTCCCCTTCAGTTATCTTTTCACTTATAAAATGGATGAATTACACTAAAATACCTTTACTATCCTTCCCAGGTATAAACTTTTATGAGTCCATAAAGGGCTAAAAATGGTCTCAGGGTCAGAGTAGTTCCCTGAAAACTGGTCAGGGTTATCAAAACTCTCTGTGAGGGTTGGATGCATGGCTGGTACAGGAGGTAATTACCTGCAGTCTGTTTTTGGAAATTCCCAGAATAAGTGGACCCTGGAGAAAGAAAGGTCAGAGGAGATCTCTGGGGACACCTCTACTAAGAAGCTAGGAGAACCTAATCTGGAATAAGGAAGGTTTAAGAGTGTCTAGATGCCGAAACCGGTTTGGCTCAGTGGATAGAGCATCAGCCTGCGGACTGAAGGGTCCCAGGTTCGATTCCGGTCAAGGGCATGTACCTGGGTTGCGGGCACATCCCCAGTAGGAGATGTGCAGGAGGCGGCTGATCGATGTTTCTCTCCCATCGATGTTTCTAACTCTCTATCTCTCTCCCTTCCTCTCTGTAAAAAATCAATAAAATATATTTTTTTAAAAAAAGAGTGTCTAGATGAAGGAGGAAACTCAAAGGAGAGCTGTATTTTTACCCAGCAGTGGGACTCATTAGTCTGAAAGGAGTAAGGGGATAGCTCTCCAACCCATGAACTCTGCTCCTTCCTGCAGCTGGCCCCATACAGGAGCAGCTCCCCAGGGAGGCAGTTGGACTCCTCGCCATCACTGCCCCTGGGCTGCCTGCTCTACCTCCTCCTCCCACATCCAGACAGCCCATGAAAACCACGGAATGACTGCCTTGTGCAGGGACTGGTCTGGGTGTTACAGGTCCAGAGCTGAGCAAGGCAGAGCGTCCCTGACTTCACAGGGCCTACTTTCTAGTCGGGAGTCTGAAAATCAGCAAGTACACAAAGAAGTAAAAAATATAATTTGGGGCGGTAAGAAGTGCTTTTGAAGAAATCAGGATGTCCTTCAGTAGGTGAATGGATAAATAAACTGTGGTAAATCCAAACAATGGAATGTTGACTAAATATTCAAGATCCAAAAAGAAATGAGCTAGCAAGCCATGAAAAGACATGGAGGAACCTTAAAGTGCCTATGATTAAGTGAAAGAAGCCAATTTGAAAACAATACATACTGTATGAGTCCAACCATATGACATTCTGGAAAAGGCAAAATGATGGAGACAAGGAAAGTTAAGAGGTTGCCAGGGGTTGGAGGGAGGGAAGGATGAAAAGGCAGAACACAGCAGGTTTTTAGGGCAGGGAAACAAATCTGTGTGCTACTATAATGGTGTCCAAACCCATAGAATGTAGACACCAAGAGTGAAGCCCAGGGCAAACTGTGGACTCTGGGTTATAATTAGTGAATGTACTGTTCTGGTGGGGGTTGTTGCTAATGGATGAGGTTGTGTGTATGTGGGGCAGAGGCATATGGAAAGTCTCTGCACCTATCTTCTTAATTTTGCTATAGACTAAAACTGCCATAAAATAATGTCTTAAAAATGGAATAAAGATTAAATAAACAAAAAAAAATTGAAAAGAAACTGCATCGGGAAGGCCGGGGAGGGTTGGGGGGCGGGAGGTAGGAGGGTAAGAGATCAACCAAAGGACATGTATGTATGCATATAAGCATAACCAATGGACATAAGACACTGGGGAATAGGGGAGGCTAGGGGACTGTCTAGGGCGGGGGGAAAAGTAGGCACATATGTAATACCCTTTGTAACAAAAAATAAAATTTAAAAAAAAAATTGAAAAGGGCAAAATGATAGAGGATGGAGGGAGGGACAGTGGAGATGCTGGCAACATTTTAGACAAGGCTGCCGTCAGAGTCTGAGCTGACCATTTTGTCAATCCCACAAAATGTTCAACGTAGACCTTGGGTAAGGACCTGAAGGACATGAAGGACCAGATCACACGGAGACTTGGAAGCATGGCCTGCCAGGCAGGGAGAACAATTAGTCTGAAGGCCTAGAGGCAGGAATGAAGTTGCCCTCTTAAAGGATGGGCAGAGAAAGCTGGCGATGAGGAAGAGCCTAGAGGAAGAGGGGCTTGGGACATCACGGGCGCCATCGCAGTAGTTTGGACAGCCATTGGGGGCTGGTGTGTAGGCCTCAGGAGGTCTTATTAACAAGCTCTGGTGGAGGCCAGTAACAGGCAGCTGCTTATTGAATAGTGCTGTCATTGGCTATATGTGGGCAATGGAAGGTGAGCATTTTGAGTACAGAGTCCAAATCTTACTCAGCTGGCAAACGGAGTAAGGTATTCCAGAGGGGTACAGTGCATTTAATCACCGGAGTGACCATTAAGAAAACCCCAGCCCTGGCTTCTGTGGATCAGTGGTTAGGGCACCACTGGCACCCAAGGGTCACGGGTTCAATTTCCAGACAAGGGTACGTACCTGGGTTGCAGGTCCGATCCCTGGCCTGGTCAGAGCATGTGCAGGAGGCAGCCAGTTGATGTGTCTCTCTCACATTGATGTTTCTTTCTCTCTTCCCCTCCCTCTCCTTACCACTCTCTCTAAAAGTCAATGTGTTTTTTTAATATCATTCGTTGAAGATTAACAAAAACAAACAAAAAAACCCCCTAAATCCCTGCCATTAGTGGCTCAGCTCTCACACCTACTCTTTTCTTCTTCCAGAGGCAGGCAAAGTATTCTGAGAACAAGCTGAAGTGCACGAAGGCCCGGAATGACTATCTGCTGAATCTGGCTGCCACCAATGCAGCTATAAGCAAATACTACATCCACGATGTCTCCGACCTGATCGATGTGAGCACCTGGCGTCTGGGACTGGAAGGGCCCCACACCGGGCTAGTGCAGATCATCAGCTGAAGGAGGGGCCGGCCCCTGTCCTTCGCTGACGGTCCAGGGTGGAGGGGAAGGGCAATGAGCGTGTGGGGTCTGGGAAATGAGTTTCTACTTCTGTGGGTGGGAGTGGACCTGTTGCAGCCCCTATAGAGTTGGGTCAGGCAGTCATATTCAGCTGCACTTGCCACGTACACTCTGCCAGCCCAGACCCTTGGTTGAGTTTGGGGATACGGGAGTGGTTGTCTACAGTTAATGCCCTAGGGATTTCCCCATGTGGTACAGACATGTTCAGCACCCCAGGTCTAGTCTGCCAGACATATGCCACACTTGAAAGAAAATAGAATTACAGCTGATCCTTAAACAATGTGGAGGTTAGGAGTTCCAATCTCCCCCTTCAGTGGAAAGTCCATTACATAACTTTTAACTCTGAAAACTTAACTATAGTCGTCTCTCAGCATCTACAGATGCTCAAGTCCCTTATATAAAATGGTGTAGAACAGTGCATATAGTTGATCCCAACATTGGATCAAAAATACTGTCTTCAGTCCACGGTTGGTGTAATGTGAGGATGTGAAAGCTGGGATATGGAGGGCTGACTGCATATTTAGTAAAAAAACTCCAAACCTGCACAGTTCAAACCTGAGTTGTTTGAGGGCCCACTATGCACAGGTCAGCTTTCTTGGGGATGTTATCAGTGGAGCAATCAGGCCATTTAAGCAAAAGGAGAATGGAACACTGATTTCCTTACCAGCTGCAGAGAATAGGCTGGAAGGACAGCCATGCTTGGAGAAAGACTGTTGTGAGTGGCGTCATCAGGGAGAGCCTCTCTCGCCTGTGTTGGAACTGGGACTGCTTCTCATGTGTTTTGAGCAGCTACTCATTCTAGGTCTTGAGGTGTTACAGTAGACAAAAGCCAGTGGCTCAGCCCTCATGGAGCTGACCCTGTATAACCCTGACATATTAACAGGCAATCACCATGCCACGGGGCAGGTGTCACAGTGAGGGAGCTGGAGAGAGAGGTGGACCCCTAGAGGAGGGACAGCAGATATAAACTCTGAGTGGGGAGAACATCAAAGAAGACTTCCTAGAGGAAGTGATCTCTAAACTGAAACCTGAAGGAAGGATGTTTAGGCAGGAGGAGAGAGGAAGAGTATGCCAGGCAGAGGGAATGCATGTAAGAAGGCCTGGAGATGAGAAAGAATGTGATGAATTTGGGAAGCTGAGAGAAGTCCTGCTGTTGCCCAAATTGCAATCCCAAGTCTCCCTGAGGGTTTAACGTGATTTGTGTGGTAGGGTTCGAAAATGCACAAGGGCCCCCAGGATGAAAGATTTTGACTATGGAATGAAAGGTCATCATGATGGGACAGGAAATACTTGTGGTGCCCACCTTCACATCATGGCCTTCACTTCACCCTTCTGTTGTGTGCCTGTCTCCAAGTGCTGTGATTTGGGCTTTCATGCCAGCCTGGCCCGTACCTTCCGGACCTACCTCTCAGCCGAGTACAACCTGGAGACCTCTCGCCACGAGGGGCTGGATGTTATTGAGAATGCGGTGGACAACCTGGATTCCAGAAGTGACAAGCACACGGTCATGGACATGTACAACCAGGTCTTCTGTCCTCCACTCAAGTTTGAGTTCCAGCCACACATGGGGGATGAGGTAGGTTCCTCCCAGGAGCCCATGCTTGAGACTGCTTCCATCTGTTCTCCCGCGTGCTCCCAGAACATTGCGGGGAGGGGACCATCAGCCCCAATTCCACATGCAGCATGTTTATCTCAGAGGCCTGGGGTCAAGTTCTTGGTTCAAGGGCTTTCCCAGCCAAGGAGTTTACCACTAATACCTTAACCTTACTGGCTCAAGTTTCCCACCCACAGAATTGCAGGACCTTAGTGCTCCTTAAAATCCCTCCCAGTTACTGTAGAATATCTCCCGTTCCTCCCTTGGATCACTGGAGTCTGGGCCTCATCACAGCCACTCTGGCTAACGTCCTCTGCCTGCCCTCCAATACAGGAGGCACACCACCAACTGAGTTTCCTTCAGTGCTTGTGCTGCTCAGATTCTTGCTATATTCTGGGGTGGGAGAGAGGGTAAGGCACTGGTCACTGGCCCCAAAGAAGCCCTCTGGTTACCCAAGTTTCACAAAATCCTTTATGCAAACAGTTCCCCCCTCTGGGGCTCAGACCTTAGTCTTGGAACTGAGGAGAATAGCCACAAGACATTGTATCTGTCTCCCCATCTCCATTATCTCTACCCTGGGGATATGTCCACAGAACTTTGTCCTAGTGGCCCCTGTCCCTTCACCTAGACATATCCACCCATGCACTTGGGAGTTTGGAGGACCCAGACCAATAGTGTACAAGACCCTGCCAGTCTCTGGTTCCTGTGAGAGCTCAACTGGGCCATCCACTGAACTTGCTTGGTGGGAAGGGACAAGGCAGCTCCTTAGCAGAGAGCGTTTGCTGGACCCTCCAGGTGGCTCTATCCACTTTCTTTATTTGCAAAGGAGAGTCCTGTGTAGGGTTTCCTGCAACACCTGCCCCATCCCTCATGTCCAACCCTTTTATCTAGCCTTAAAAATTCTGACCTCATCGTAACTACTAATGACTAGAAAGTTTGGGTTGCCTAGTTAGTGGTAAATAACTAATAAATAACAGAGCCCTGCTGTTCCTTGTGATCTCAGCTGAGCCACCCCAGGCAGCCCAGATTGCAGGTGGTGACAGAGCCCTGGATGGAATGGATGTAGGGAGAACAATATTTCTCTCCACATTTTCTCTCCTCCACCTCTCACCCAATCTACCTCCTGGGGAAGATGGTCCATGAGAGCCGATCACCTCACAGCTGCCTCTCTGAAGCATCTTCCTGCTGGGGAAGAGGAGCACCTGGCTCATTGTTCCCCATTCATCATTCTTTCCATTGGCATCTCTTAGGTCAGTGGTCGGCAAACCGCAGCTTGTGAGCCACATGCAGCTCTTCGGCCCCTTGAGTGTGGCTCTTCCACAAAATACCACGTGCGGGCACGCACATACAGTGCGATTGAAACTTCGTGGCCCATGCACAGAGGTCGGTATTTTGTGGAAGAGCCACACTCAAAGGGCCAAAGAGCCACATGTGGCTCGCGAGCTGCAGTTTGCTGAGCCGCAGTTTGCCAACCACTCTCTTAGGTGATTGCTTTCTTACAATAACTTCCTGCCTGGAAATTAACTAACTAGTCTCACTTTATGAGATTTGCCAGAGCTCGTAGTAAACCCTCAAGAGGGCACAGTGTAGAAGACCATAACTGAGAAGCCACACTTTGCAATTAGAGAGCGTGCCCCCTGCTTCCCATCAGGTGTTATCAAATATAAGCTGTGTTACCTTTGGCAGGTCATTTAAGCTCTCCAAGCCTGTTTCCTCAACATCTGATAGGGATATTAGTGACTAGTGACCCGGTGCACGGATTCGTGCACATTGAAAGGAAATTAATTAGAAGAAATATTTTAATATCGTTATTCGCCCTTTCTCTATAATAGAAGTGTCAACCAAATTCACGATCGACAATGACAGATTGAAACGTGCATGCAATTGGCACCAGCAAGAGCTTTATATGTATCGCACATGCGCGAGTCAACTTAGCCTTTTATATATGTATAGAATAAACTTGCTTAATTAGACTTGCTTTCTGATGTAGCTAAACTTTTTCCAGCCCAGTGAAGCACCCCAACTTCTCATTCAGGTAATTGTCAGCAACACAGCAGGAAATATCAACCCGAAGCAGATTATTATTGTAGATCACTCAGGGAGAACAAAGGGTAAAGTATTTAACTGCAGCAGTATTTGACTATACCAAGTGTGAAATGTTTGCACCTGGCTATAAAGCAAGTTGTATTCCTGGGCTGAAGAAACTGCAAGGAGACTAATCGTCACTAGGGAGAGGAAGCCGAGTGTTGCTATGTGACATCATTACCTGGCACCCACAGCAACCATTTCCAGGCTGTGCTGTGCTGTGGGCTGCATTTTGTGCCATGGGGTCTTGGCAGCGTCGGCTGCAATTTGGTGGGCTGTCACTCTCGGGTGGTGGCGGGCCTGTATGCCACTTGGGGGAAGCCGAGTGTTGCTTTGGCAGCACCAGGTCAATTTGTAAATGGCCAGTGCATGTCATGACTGCGTTGAGCATTGCCTCCTGGTGGTCAGTGCATGTCATAGCAACTGGTTGGATGGTTGGACACTTAGCATATTAGCCTTTTATATATATAGATAGCTCCTGCCCTAACTCCACACAGATGATGAGGACACTGGGTGACTGCTGGTGGGGGCTGTTATTCCTACAGGTGTGCCAGGTCAGTGCACAGCAGCCCGTCCAGACAGAATTACTCATGCGGTACCACCAGCTGCAGTCCAGACTGGCCACTCTCAAGATAGAGAATGAGGAGGTAAGTGAGCCCCTCTGCCCTATAAGGGATTTCCTTACAAAGGCCTAACTTGTCCTGGGGACTCCACATTCGCCAAAGAACACATAATAAATTAGGGTTCATCTGTAAGATAGACTGTTACACAACCATTAAAATCATGCACACCAAGAATCTTTCAGGGGGAATGCTCACAAGATGCTGAGTTAAAGAAACACAAAGAGAAAGTAAAATTTTATGTTCAGTATTATCATAACTCAGGTAGACTAGAGTATGTGCATATGTATTTGTGTGTATTCACAGGCATAGAAAAAAGACTGGGAGGAAATACTTCCAAATGTTAATAGTGGTTATGTCTGGGTTGTGGATTAGAGGTGATTTCTGTGTTGTTGTTGTTTTTGTGCTTTTCTCTATTTTCTGTAATGTTATTTATGTTATTTTTATCATCAGAAATAATAATAGGTATTTTATTATTATTAAATGAACAACCCCAGGCACACTACATGTGTCATGGATTCTGAGCCCCAAGGAACTTCTATCTTACCACAATCAGCATATCTCCCATGCAGCTGGTGGCACAGGATTACCACTGGGAGGGTACAAATGGAAAGCCCAGCTGTGGTGGTTCCATTCTGATGTGGACTGATGAGGCTAGGTGGGAAAAATTCTAGTCCAGCCTGGATACCTTCATGCGGGGAGGATGTCAACCAACTGGTGAACACCAGGATGTGGGGAGAGGACTTTTCATTGAGAAGTGCATTCACAGCAGGCGATGGGAGCCAGGGTCCTGTCTTCACATCTCAAGAGGGCTGTCCTGGCAGAGAGGGCGGTTCACTCTGTCTTCATAAAGGACAGAAGTAGGGGGAACATGAATGCGAGACAGATTGTCACTCAGGATGATGACGAATCAAAGCAGTCCCTGGGGGGAAGTTTTGTGGAGACAAATTATATATTTGTTTTTCAAACCTGAGAAGAGAGAGGAGGTGAACAGAGTGTTTTCTTTATTTACTCCTGCCTACATCTTTCCCCGAAGCATTTAAAAGTGTTTACATGGAAAAGTGTATGGATAATAATGTTAATGGAATTTAAATTGGAGATTAGGGCCACAGAAGGAATGAAGCGAGTGTTCCTCTGTAGAGGCTGTTCATGGTCATGGGATTCTCGATTTGGAACCTGAGCTTCTGTCAGGCTATATTAGAAAGAACTGAGTCGTTAATGTATTCATTCAACAAGTTTTCATTGAATGAATACTTATTCAAGTATTTCTTAAGCATATATTATGTGCTAAACATTGTGCTAAAATGCAGAGTAAAGTGAGTGAACAAGACAACATAGTGCCTTCTCTCATGGAGGCTATATTCCACTGAGAAAAGAGAGATAGTAATAAAAATACAAAAGAAAACAAAGTAATAAATAATGAGTATGCAGATTATTAGACAGAGATAAGCACTAAGTTAGAAATGGTAGTCAGGAAGCCTGATGTCACCAGGAGATGACATTTAAGTTGAGACCTGAGTGACTTCTCCTGGAAATGTTTTTGGAATGACGCTCCATCAAATTATAGGGTTTGCTGTTTAAGCTCAAATCAGTGACGAGGTATGGTGAGGTGAGGGCTCGTGGGCCCTGCGTGTGTAGCCTTCCAGGGGTCCCACTCAATCCCAAGGCAGAAATCAGGATCCTGGAGAAATGACTAGACTGTGGTGTCTTGGCATCTCTCTTCCTCAAGGTTCTCTCTTCTGTGAGGGTTTTGATAGGACTCAGGTGGCAGATAGCTGGACAGTTCACTCATGGAGGATGGCTGCTCACCTTACCCAATCTCTGTCCCCACCCTGAAGAGAACCAAGAGTGTTTATAGTGTTGTCCTTCTTCCCATATAGTTTGGGGCTGTATAACCAGGTAAAGAGAAACAAACCAAGAAACCCAAGTTCCTTTTTCGTCACAGTATTCTCCAAGGCTCTCTCTGGCCGAAGCAATCTAATAAAGTGACTTTAGATTGGTCAACCTGGATGCTCACCCCAGCCAGCTAACTGGCCTTACTTTGCACATCAATATAATGGGAATGATCATCTTTGTCCTGTCTGCCTCCTAGAGGCTTTGTGTGGAAGAAATAAAGTAATGGTTAGGAAAAGGACTTTGAGGCGTCAAATGCATCCTGAGGCTAACGGTTTTCTGTCGACATGCTTCCCCAGGTGAGAAAAACCCTGGATGCCACCATGCAGACCTTACAGGACATGCTGACCGTGGAGGACTTTGATGTCTCTGACGCCTTCCAACACAGTCGGTCCACAGAGTCTGTAAAGTCGGCTGCCTCTGAGACCTACATGAGCAAGATCAACATCGCCAAAAGGAGAGCCAACCAGCAGGAGACAGAAATGTTTTATTTTACAGTAAGTGGACCCAGAACCCGCTGTCTGCTTACCCGCTGGCACTGACTTCTGAAGAGCAGCCCAAGCTAGTGGGAGCCAGTGAAACCACCTGGGTCCGTTAGACCGACAGTCCTTCCAACATGCTTCCCAAATTAGGTTGCCTGGCGTGGCTTTGTGAAATGCAGAAAGTGAATCACCAGTGATAGTGTCAGCATTGATCTTGAATGGATGGTTATTGTAATGTTCCTGTTCTAGGAAAAAAACAAACTGTGTTCACTTAGGGTGAGAGGAAAATGGTAATGGAGCCAAGTGCAAGCCCCAAGTAACAACCCTGAAGTTTAGTGAATGGTTGTCGTGCTGCGTTGTCTTAAATCGGGGTGCAGGCTTTGAAAACAATGCCCTGCGTGATCCATGCAAATTGCTGGTGAGTTGCCAGGCCTTCATGTAAAATTCCAGATGGCTAACATTCCACTTGGCCAGGGACACCGATAAGGGCCACCAAGGCTGTAGTTCAACCTGTGATTAGTGAACATATAATTTGGGGTTTTAAGGGACCTTAAATCCTCCATCTGATGCTTTATCCCATTCAACCATATCTCTTCAAAAAGTCATCCAGCTCTGCTTGAACAGCCCCAAGTTGAAAAGCTCCCTCCTTCCCCTAGCAGCCCTTTTGTTTGGCCTGTGGCTGGCTATAGATATTAGAATGTTTTCCTTTATCTCTGTTCTCTTAAAAAATCTGCCTCACTGGGATTTCTGGTCATTGATCTTGATTCTGTTCTCTGGGGTTATCCAGAGAGCGGCTAATTCTACAGGATAGTCTTTGGTGTGGTCACAGGGAGTTGGGTTTTCATTTCCAGGTTAGACATATCTGGTTCTTTCAGTCCTGCCTCATAAGCTTTCCCTTTGAGATGCCCCTCATGTATCCTAGTGACTCTCTCCTGGACATGTTCCATTTGTCGAAGCCTCTTCCAAAATGAGACTCCCAGCAGTGTGGTCTGACCGGCACAGGCTAGAGTTAAACTCTCACCTCCTTCCACAGTAGGTGCTATGCTCCTTTTCATGAGTCCTAAGATCATATTCCCTTTTTTAAATAAAGCTAAGTTAATACCAATTAAATCTCTATTCCCTATGCACCAACATTAAACCAGGTTGCCCTCCTCCTAAAGGATGAGTAGGTGACGTCTTGGGTAGGTCTCATGTTTATCATATCAGTTAGAGATCTTATTCATGGATTCAGTGCAAGATCCTGATCCAGTTGTTCACCATAGGTGCTGTCTCTTCAGACCTTGTGTGGTCTTCAGACTCAGTGAGTGTGGCTTCCAAACCTTAATGTTTGTCAATAAAAAAAATAATGGATATGTCAGGGGCAAGGCCAAAGACAGAGTCATTCAAAACAGGCCATTAGGCTAATATTGACTACCCTTCTGTCTCTGGGGCCTGCAGAGCCCTTCCTCCTCCAGAGCGGGGCCAGGTGAAGAAAGACCTGTTCCCAGCTCCTCTCTGACAGGTCCGGTAGAGCACTCGCGCTTAGCCGTGTGCCCCAGGGATGGTTCAGTCTTTGTTGCTCTTGGCCCAGAAGCACAGTGGAGCTTTGATGACTGAAGAAGCCCTCTACTCAGAGCTCCCACAGTCCTCACCTGACAACAGTGCCTTTCACTGCTCCCATTCCCCTGAGCTTTCTTTGTGGTCCCAGAACTGACCTGAAATGCCTGCAGTCCTCACAGGATTGGGCAGCTGGAGGTCTGATGGGGAAAAGCAAAGGAGCAGCCACAGAGGCTCCCTTCCCCCGCACTGTGGTCCTTGGGGTGACACGCTCTCCCTTTTACCTCCCGGTCCCAGAGGTCCATTCTAGAGCAGAGATTGGAGACTTGGCCCTGTGATCTGTAATGTCCTTGTGCTTTGTGTCTTACAGAAATTTAAAGAATATGTGAATGGCAGTAACCTCATCACTAAGCTGCAGGCCAAGCACGACTTACTCAAGCAGACCCTGGGTGAAGGTGAGTCAGGTGGTGGAAGCCTGTGAGGAGGGGTTGTCTTCCCAACTGGGTTCTGTTGTGGCCCCTTGAGCTGTCTTAGCTTGAGACACAGCACACTTGGCAGAATGAGGCCTGGTACTGGTGCCACCTCCTAGGACTGGGTAAGCTGCTACAGTTTATCATCTATAGCCTTGGTACAAATGCTGAGAGGGGTCCAGTCTGACTGCAGAAATAGGGAAAAAACACAGGTTTTAACTTAGGTTATATGGAGAGTCTAAGGCAAAGTGATAAAGGACCCCCCAGTAGGAATTGAGGTGAGACTACAGAGACATGGGAGTCTGCATGAATGCTTTCCAGCAGATACCCTCTGCCAGGAGCTATTGGAGTATCCAGGATTCTAGGTCCAAAACAGAAAAATACATATGTGTAAGGCACAGTTTGGTCCTTGAGGGGCCCAAGGACTAGGCTTAAAACTACCCAAAGTAGTTTATGACAGTTGGAATAAAACCCCAGCGATTCTCATAACATATGAGGCCTTATGTCATTTGACCTCTGCCTGCTTCCCTGATATCATCTGCCATTCTCTACTTCCTTACTGTGCTCTAGCCACTCAGCACTGTTCAAAACTCGTTGAGCTTTTTTTCTACCCCAGGGCCTTGGCATATGCTCTTCCCCTGCCTAGAATGCCCTTACTCCAGATCTCAGTATGGATGACTCCTTATCCTTCAGTTGACAACACAGATATCACGTCCTCAGTGAGGCTCTCCTTGCCACCTGACCTCAAGGAATCACCACCTCTGTCCCAACATTCTGTCTTATTTTCTTCATCCTACTCATCATCATTTGAAATCACCCTATTTATTATTTGTTCACTTGCTTATTATCTTTGGTCATGCCCCACCCCACTTCAGCTGTATCACATCTCAAATCGAAGTAGGGACTTCCTTGCTTATTTTGTCCACCACTTTATCCTCAGTGCCTAGAAGAGTGCCTGGCTCATAGTTGGCTCTCAGTTAATAGTCACTGAATGAATGTTGAATGGAAAGGTCACCAGAACATCAATTAGGACCCAAGGTCAAGGATGTTTTACAGCAAGTTCTGGTGGGCCTGGAGCCTGACGTGAGGCTCAGCTATGAGGAGAGGAAGCTGACTGGGTCCTGCCTGGAGCACCATTAGCCCCACACTCAGATATACTCTGTGTTCTCTTTGGAGAGGGCTGTTGGCAGAAGGGTGTGCTCCACCAAAAGGAAAGAAAACGTAGGCTCCAGGAAATAGGGAGCCAACACGAGAGAGATGAAGGGAATTTCCAAGGTGATGATGCCAGTACATCTGGAGACAGCTTGAAGCAGGCCTAGAGGTCACCGGGATTTGGGGGGAGGAAGGAAAAGCATTACAAAATGAGAGCTGTTCTGGGCAAGGGGCTGGCTCTCATTGGCTCTGTGGGTGTTTGCCATCCACAGCATGTCCTTGCCCTTTACTAGATCATTCTTTTCTCCTTGTGGGTACACATCCCAGTGTCTGTGCTCTGGCCACACAAGCCCTCCCTTACACTGTCCCCTCAGCAGCTATCAAGTGGGCTGCTGGATTTCCAGATGCTTGGCAGTTGTGACCCCCATGCTTTAGAGGAATGGATTTCCCAGCCCCAAGGTATTTATAATCTGGATGGGAGACAAGTCATGAATTCATAAAAAACTAAATAACAATAAAATTGTCACACAGAAAGGCTAGATGAATTGCCACGTGGACAGCACAGATTCTGAGGGCAGTGAGTCAGGAGAGGAAGGGATCATCATGGGCCCAGGAGAACTGGAAATGCTTCAAGGAAGGTGGACAGCTAGGGGTTGGAGGAATAACCAGGGCTTTAAAACTAACACCAATGGAAATTTTCCAATTAACTTTATTGATATGTAACATATATATACAATAAGATGCACCCATTTTATGTATAGAAATCAGTGTTGATAGACATATATGCCCCGGTATAACCACTCACATCAAGATGCAGATCATCTCCATAACCCCTAAAGGTCCCTTGTGCCTCTTTGCAGTTATTCCCCAAGCTACCACTGCTTTGATTTCTATCAGCATAGATTAGCTCAGTGTGTTCCAGCTGATAAGGGCTGGGGAACTTTGGGCGGTGGGAGGGGAGGGGCGAGGATGGAAATGTTCTGTATTCTGATTTGGGTGATGGTTATAAATGGGTGTATATATTTGTCAAAACTCACTGACTGAGGGGTAAGGGTAAGGAAGAATCAACTGTTTCTTCGTTTCCTCCCACCCCTCTACATGCTGCCCATCCTGACATTTCAGTATTGGGTCAGGTGAGTGGGGCCATTGAGGAGTGTGGGAAACACACCAGCGGGAATGGAGTAAACGAGGCAGAAAGTCCTAGAGAGGAGATTGGTGAGTGTGTGACATGTGAGATGGTGGCTACTTAACTTTAATTTCAAGATCAGATGCCCTAGATTTAGACAACTAGATATTCTTTGAAAAAATAAGATCCCAGATGAGAAAGTGCTTCTCTCCAGCTCCCCTATGAGTGATCTCAGATGCAACCTGAATGGCCTTCATGAAATACTACTAATAATAGTTTGGTTTGGAATAACTCCAAAAAAGAAAAATCCATATGGCCCCACTCAGCTGGCCCAATACTGAAATGTCAGGATGGGCATCATGTAGAGGGGTGGGAGGAAAAGAAGAAACAACCGAGTCTTCCTCACTGGTCTTGCAAGTTTATTGAGCCCTTCCAGCGGTTCTCAACCTGTGGGTCACGACCATTGGAAAACACATATAGCATATCAGATATTTACATTACGATTCATAACAGTAGCAAAACTACAGTTATGAAGTAGCAACGAAAATAATTTTATGGTTGGGGTCACCACAATATGAGGAACTGTATTAAAGGGTCGCGGCATTAGGAAGATTGAGAACCACTGCTGGACACACCTTGCTCTGAGATGTGATTTACCAGTCCTTTCTCTGAGAGTTGAGCTTCAGCTTGTCCTGTTCTCTAGTAAGCCAGCAGTGGGAAAGCCACTGTGTTCCTTTCGATAACTGAGATGGGGGCGTCTTAATAAATTTTTTGTTTTAGACTAGTTTTAGATTTACAGAAAAGTTGCAAAGGAAGTACAGAGTTCCCATGTACTCCATGTCCTACTTCCCCTATTATTAACACCTTACATTAATACAGCATATTTGTCACAATTAATGAATATTGGTACATTATTATCAACTAAAGTTAATAAATTACAGAATTAATGAAAAAACTGAAGCTGAGACCAAATCTTTTTGTTGTTATTCAGTGCATGATAAAGGTGTATGTGGATTCTTAGGACATTGGGTGAAAGGGAGAATTTTCAACCAGAAGAATTTGCACCAACTTAGACTGATAAAGTTCTTGCCCATTGGGCAAGGGGAGGCATGGAATACGTAGGCCAAAGAGCTCAGAAGTTTGGCTAATTCATTCTTCCAAGTATCAACGGATGGTTCGCCTTTACCTGAGTGCATTGACTTCCATTCAGTAGAAAGCCCTTCTAAGAGTGGGGCAAGGGGAGGGTTAAACCTGCATCAATGGCCTTCTTATTTCGTGGGAGAGCTATTTTGCATGGGAAGGAACAATGTGGAAATTTTGAAAACAAGGGAGAAATATGGCGCCAAATGGAATACTTTGCCTGAAAAAATACAAGTGTGTGGGGTTTTTTAGTGAAATAAAGTAAAGTATCATGCTGAATGCTTTGCCAGCATTTCTATTTTCATAAGTTAGGGAAAACACAAAGTCTTTTGGGTCACCTTCCCTTAGAAGTGAATTTTTGAACACAATCAATTCCAGACATATAAATAAAAAAGCTCCTGTGTGCCCCACAAATTGGCATTCTTGTTATAAATAATATCACTGCCACATCTTGGGAACTAAGAGCGCCCACCCTTATATGCCTTTGGTTGTTGCTATGTTGTTTTATTGGCCAGAGATTTCTTAGTTTATCATCTCTGAGTCTTAGATCTTTGACCTTTTTATTGCTCTGGGTAGTCTGTAATCTCCAGGGCTTACACACAAGATACAGATGGTTTTGCAATTTACTAGAGCCCCTCAAGGATGAATGGTGCATCGTCTATTAAAGGGAAGGGACATAACCTTTCAGGCCAAGATTTAATAGTGCATTACTGAGCACAGTGCCCACCAGGACCAGGCAGTCTGACCTTTTAGAAGATGACTGAGCCACTGAGTATAAAATATTTCTTTTTTAATCTCAACAGGATTCAGAAAGTAAAGGGCAGAGCATTTTTTATTTCTGATGTTTGTTAGAAGTTGAGACAACAGACTCCAAAAGATGCTGGTGATGGGGTTCTTGAGAGCTGGGGTTGGTCTAAAGCTGAGGAGCGTGTAGTAGAGTCCTCGCCAGAGGAAAGGCTGCCTGAGTGTGTACTGGACTTCCACCACAGGACCTAACCCTCTGATCCCTGCCCTCCCTGCCCTGTGCCCTGTCTGTCCCTTCATCTGTCCATCCTCTATGTACACAAGACAGACAAGGTTCCTGCCCTTATGGGGAAGAGAGACCTCAAACAGTAAACAAACTATAAAGAATTATAACTGCGATAAGTGCCATGAATGGAAAATTCGGGCTGAGATTAGCTGCGGTGGGAGGGGCGGGGGGAAGAGGCAGCAATGGGGTGGCCTGCTTTAGGTTGGGTGATCAGAGAGGCCTCAAAGGGGAGGGGCTGGTTAAGCTGAGACCAAAAAGAGGAGAAGGCATCAGTCACATGAAAAACTGGGGAAAGACTGTTGGGACCGAGAGAACAGCACGTGCAAAGGTGTGGGGAATACATGGAAGAGGGGGAGCAGGAAACTCCCCCTGGATCCCCTTTACAGTCAGCACAGGCCACCGGCTCAGCCCTTTCATGGGTTGCCATTGGCCCCTACTCAGGGTCTTGGTTCCACATGAAAATTCTCCTCAGCTTGGTGTCTGATAGGAAGTTGCCCCAGACCCCAGACACACAATCAAGTTTGTTTTACCTGACTTTTCTATTCTTCTGTTTTGGTCTGGCTCCAGTTCAACCAGCTTCAGTCACTCTTGTGACTGCTTGTGGCTTTGGTCAGGAATTAAGGAATTGTGTGTTGGTTTGTTCTAAGTACTATTTTCAGATCTCTGTTACTCGCTTCCTCCCCTCACTTCTCTCCCTAGCCCCATTCAGCATTGTTTTCTCTAGGGAAAATAAATGCTCAATTCTTTCTTTTAAAAAGTCCCTTCATGTGACTGCTGGATGGGGTTCTAGAGTCTAGAGCTGTGCTGCCCAATATGGTGGCCACTACCACGTGGCTATTGAGCCATTGAAGCGTGGCCAGTCTGAATTGAGATGTGTAAAGTGAACACCAGATTTCAAAGTTAGTGCCCCCTGCCCAAAGAATACAAAATATCTTATTAATTTTTATGTTGATCCATATTGAAATGAGCATGTTTTTTATGTGTTAGATTAAATACAATATGTTATTAAAATTAATCTCACCTGTTTCTTTTTACTTTTTCTAATGTGGCTACTAGACATTATGGCTTGCATTATTTTCGCATTGGATAGCATGTTCTAGAGGTCTGCTCCTGCTCCATGAAAGGAATGAAGTACTAAATCATGCTGTATGGAAGGACTTCAAAAGCATTAGGCTCAGTGAAAGAAGCATAAGGCCACATCTCTCATGATTCCATTTGTAGGAAATGTCCTGAATAGGAAGCTCTG